>NW_027494374.1:0-214883 GCF_021521415.1 Bidens hawaiensis
GCGTGAATTTGTAACGTCGCTCACTTTCTTAATTCGCTGGATAGGCGAACTTGAGAATAACTTCGCTTAAGTTGAGCGAACTTGGGAGTATAGTTTAGATATGGAGATGGTATACCTTGACCCAAATTCAAATTGAATCAGCACGTGTTTAAATCTAATATCGTTTGTGGTGATGTCCATAAATCCAGATATTCTTGGAAATGGAAAGGCTTGGATGGCATGTGTTTGGATTTGTTTGTAAAAATTCTAAGATGAGAATTGGACTACATGGATCATCAGGTGCAACTTGCAAGACTTCACCCTTTGCTCAAATGGGTTTCCATTAAAATCAATTGTTTTATTTGGATATTGTTAATTGATCGAATTGCAACTAAACATGCACTTTCATTACGAGGCTATTGCTTCAATTGCGTGTTTTGTGGGGGTAATATGGAAACTTCACGACACCTATTTGTGAATTGAATGATTATTAAGGAGATATGATGGATACCTCATGATTGGGTTAAGCTTCCTAGACATCCTAATTTTGATTCGGTGAAGGAGTTGCTTGATTAACCAAGTAAGATTATAAAGAATAAGGAGTTGTGCCTTATGGTTCATTATATTTCGACGGTCAGTTGTTGGATGATACGACTTTCAAAAATGATAATATTCTCATTAAGGCTGCCATGGTATTGTCCAAAGTGGTGAATGATATCAAATCGACTTTCTTTTGTGGATTAATTAAGCAAAGGGAGCAAAAGAACAAGAATAGAGTGGGAGATGTGGTGTCGATTCAACTTTGCTAGTTTCCCAATTTAGTTGGTTGTGTTGCATGTAATTGGTCGTTTAATATTTTTGTAATTACCTTTTGCCTTATTTTGGTCCGCTTGTGTGTTGTCATTGATCATTCTTTCGTTTTTTTTATAATATTTGCCTTTTAGAAAGAAAAAATAAAAAGAAAGAAGATATATATATATATATATATATATATATATATATATATAGAGAGAGAGAGAGAGAGAGAGAGAGAGAGAGAGAGAGAGAACCCACATGAGCCTTTTGGAAAAATGACATGGCATAACTCAGATCGCAAAGAAAGAAAAAGCGCTTGAGCCCTAGTTTATTTCACATACACCCTAACGGTATATTTAATAATGGTAATGAAATGGAGGAGCCCCGAATAGGAAATTTAATGAATGAGAGAACATAATGAACAATAGAATAAAATGGTTAATTACCATTCATTTATAATGTTTGGTTAACCTATAGAATGAATGAATTATTATTTTTGTTTACTCAGCTATAAAAAATGGATTAATAAAAATGACAAAAATATCACTATCTCAAAATAAAGAGAATGTACATAAAAGATGCAATGGTGACGGTTGTGATGGTCAGACGATGGTGGAAAAGTCAATGGTTTTAACTTCTTACGCTCATATAAGCTTACCCAGGCCCGAGTCTTCGGCTGCGCATTTTGTACAATGGCTAGAGGGCTAAAAGTTCAAAGGGACCCAAAAGTTTTAATAACCCTACAATATATGATTATATGAGTCCAAACCCAATACAACTTATAAACAATTATTACAACTGTGAACAAAAACACACGAATGCGAAGAAGAAAGTAAATAACGGTTACGAGAAATTTGAATCGGTTCACCTTCTACTTGGATGTTTAGTTTTTTTAAGGTATACTAAATATAATAAAGTATCTTAAATTTAAATATATTAACATATATAAAATATATGATATATAAAAATATTATGGCGGGTTACGATCGGGTATATAAATGGGGCTATGTAATCGGGTAATTAAGTCGGGTTAATTGAGAGCTTTGCTTCTCAAACAGTAGAAGAGCCTCAAAATTCGCTTAGTAAGTTCAATCATTTTGATACACTACTTTTATTTTGTTTATTTTATAACAACTGTATTCGTATTGTGGTTTTTTTATATATAATTGACAAGTTTATATTATAATGAGGAGGCCCAAATTTTGTCTCGCACGAGGCATAATTTTTTTTATCACTCTCGGGGACGGCCTGAGCTTACCATCTAGATACGACGATGGATTAAGATATTATGACGAAATTTAATAAGCATGTTGTTGCAAATTTCACTACCGGCTTGTTACCTTAATACGAGTTTTGCTAACGCCTTCTTAGTGCTAATTCGGTCAGAAATCGTTAAGCCGACGACGAATTTAGTATTAAGATGAAAAGACTGACTAGTTCGATGTCGCATGCCCTCAAAGAATTTCCTCCAAGGATCTCAATTGTATGGCTCGTTTTGTTTGTTTATTTTCTTTTTTCTAGATTTATTAGTTATGTAATTTGTCATTTATTTAATAACAAAAAAATCCCCTTTAAAAAAATTAGGTAACAAAAAATGGCTATTTTGGAGGGGTAAAAATGTCCTTTGGTGCTTGCAGACGACGGCAGGGTACAACTGTAGTAAACAGTGATGTACAAGTTGTAGTCAAATTATTTAAGAATGATTACTCAATCCTGCAATTGTCCACGGGTTTCAATTCTCACGTGTCACCTTCTCAGTCACTTGATGTTGACAACTGAACACAACTGCAACCGTCAGATATGTTCCCCGCAAAATTGGCTACCGACTTCTTTTCTTTCACTCAGCAAAACTGAAAGGTGATTTACAGATTTCTATACAACTCAAATATATGAAGAAAATTAATCATGGTTTTTTTTTTCTCTAAACTATATAGTAAGTGTCATGATAAATTAATTTCAGTAGAGTAGACAAACGTACTTGATATTCTAAGGAAATACTGGCTCCACTAAACAAAATTCTACGCGTACATGCCATAATCACGTCTTATGTTATAATATAAAAAATATGTAACCGTAAATTAATAATTGGAGGGAGAGGGGTGCTACACTAGGGTACCTAATACCCACCAATCACCTAGGTGAAACTTGTTTTTTCATGTGTAAAATGCAATGTTTTCAGACCCGGCCCAGACGTCAAACTGGACGCTTTACCGGGTCAAAGGTCGGACCGAACCGGGAGGGCGGACCGGTGTTGACCCAGATGACGTTATAAAATATATATATATATATATATATATATATATATATATATATATATATATATATATAGGATTGATTTCTTTTGAGAACCGTTTTGAGTTTTAAGAACTCGAAAAAACTCAACGTAACAACTTTTTTTTTTAAATTTTTTTTGCACATGTGTAATACGTAAGTGTAAGTAATGTACAAAAAATTACCGTAATTTTTTACACACCGAAACGACTTTTTACACATGTGTAACTAAAGTTTAAACTTTTGTAATCAACAAAAATTTTTATTCTCTCTCCTGATTCCTTTTTTAATCAAATTTAATCTCATCCACTTATTCCAACTCATTTAATTAAATATGTGGTCTAAAATTGAGTTCTTAAAATTTTAAAACTTATCAAGTTATCAAAATATCCGTCCCATATATATATATATATATATATATATATATATATATATATATATAAAATTACTAATATATAAAACATAAGTCTAAAATATAAAAAAAGTCTTCCAAAACATGCGCACCAATGATTTAAACAATAATTTAATAAAAAAACAATGATTTAAAACAAATATATATATACAAACCAAAGTTTCCGTTTTAGAAAAAAAAAACTCAAACTGAAACATATAATAAAAATATATGTTGTTATAAATATTAAAAATATACTATTCTTTAGCCTCATTATTATTAAATAAAACTAAAAGTGCTAATAAAACCGACCACTACTCAGCCCAATTTCAACATTATGTTCACTACCTGCCCTATATTTTTTTTTATTTTTCTTTTTACAAAAGGCTTTTCTCATCTTTTTCTCTCTGGCTAGTTACCAATCTCAAATTAACTTAGTTTCAATCCCCATCACCCCATCTCCTACTCTACATGATCTTCTTCCTGGCTCTATTATTTGAGCGGTGGACCATATGAAAAATCCACAACTTTTTCATCACCGGCGGCAAAAAAAAGATTGGTGTGGTGTTTGTCGGCGGTGTCGATAAGCCAGCTAGACATTTAAGCATTTAGCCGGCAAAACAACATCCACATTCCACACCGTTCAGTCTAGCGGCGGTGGTGGTGTGACTATATCAAGATCTTAAAATAGTAGAAGAAAACAAAAACTGCCGGGCTGACCGCCGAGTCACCGGGCCCGTGCCAACCGGCGCCCGTCAAGCTCGGCCGGTCAATTAGAAAACGGGCCATATACTACGACCCGGACCGGTATTAGCACCGGGTCCCGGTCGGTCCGACCGGCCGGGCCGGGCCGGGTTTCAAAACATTGGTAAAATGTATGTATTTTGTGAATTACATCTGCAGACATTTGTAAAAGAAGAGATGAACCAAAACTCTGCAGTTTGTAAGAAGAAGATTGATTGTTTTTTAATATTTGTAAAATACTAATTAAAACCTAAACATAAACAATTTTTCAAGTCCTCAATTTAAACCTAAGAATAAACAATTTTCTAAGTGCTCAATTCAAACCTAAACATATTCAAATCAAATGCTCAATTCAAACCTAAATGTTTTGGTCAAAAAACACTTAAGGATAATGTAACCATATTCGTAAGGTGAGGTTTAGTGCTTGAATGATAACAATGGTTATGAAACGTATGAAAATAAGACACAATGATTTGTTGTGAGGAAAAACCCTTGATCTTGGTCGGATCAAAAACTCCGGGTGATGACAAATCGTCTATCACCTCTTTATTAATTAAAAAATGGTGTTACAAGGTTGGAGATTATGATCAGTGAATACAAGATTGCTAAGTGTGTGTGTTAACCGCTATAGCTTGCTTTGAGATTGATTGTGAACGTGAAGTGTTTTACCTAATTGATCATAAGCTCAATTAATAGCAAAAAATAACAATAACTAAATGTCCTATCTTCGCGCCACTCTCCCACTAGCCACTTCCAACTCTTTGACCGCGTGCTGAATGAATCCAGTAGCGAGTAAACAGGTGGACTAGGTCTTCCAGCCGTTATACGTATCAAAAATTAACCTACACATAGGAAACAATCGTTAGTAATACCAATTACTGAGGATCCTTGATACTGACATAACTCTGGAACTCTTAAGAAGGATAATTGATCCAGTCATGTCTTTAAGAATAACATATCCTCAGTACTGATTATCCGTGACCTAACAATTGCCCCCAAAATGGCGGTTGCAAGTGGATGACAACTGGCATTTTGAATTTCAAATCCCTGCAAAAAATAATTAAACTTGATAGGACTGGTTAGGAGTTATAATTACACGGTTACTATACATCTTGGGAACCGCCACTCCGACTATAAATGAGAATAGGTTAACCCTTTATATCCTTATATCTCTGACAATCAGGTATTCTCCTTCTACCCTTCTCTTTCTTCAATAATATTTTCTTTAAAAAATATGTCCATCGCTTCATCTTCTTCCTCCGATGAATCAGAACTACTAGAAATGCAGTCCCAAAATCTCCTTTCTAACCCTACCTCAGAAATATGTAAGTTCACGCATCCCGTAATCGACGGTTTGATTCCACTGTTTCCATCGGACACTGATGGTCGTTTAATTTGTATATTGTTTAGTTCGTTTATTTCTTAGTTTTAATCCTTTATTTTGGGAACTTCGATACTTCATACATGTATTATTGTATTTCAGGTTACAGGCATTAAAGTACTTAATTTGGACTTGCTGATGCATGTATTGAAGACCCAGGATGTTCAGCACACAAAACGAGACATACAAATGAAAATGGTCGGTTAATTTGTATTGTTTAGTTCGTTTATTTCTTAGTTTTAATCGTTTATTTTGGTAACTTCGATACTTCATACATGTATTATTGTATTTCAGGTTACAAGCGTTGAAGTACTTAATTTGGACCTGCTGATGTATGTATTGAAGACCAGGGATGTTCAGCACGTAAAACGAGACATACAAATGAAGTTTGCTGATGGTATGTCCCATCGCGATACGCGATGAGCATGATTGAAGACCCATCACGTGGTGCGATGGGTTTAAATGAATCGTTGACCAAAAGGATCCATCGCGATACGCGATGGACCAATGAAGACCCCATCGCGTACCGCGATGGGAGGTGTAGACGGGCAGCTAGGGTTTATAACATAGTTTCATCATAAACGACCTTATCTCCGTTTTTATCAAGGCAGACGACTTTCAAAGGTTCAAAGGGGCGATTCCATTATTGCAGCTTGTGTCAAGATCATATACATGCTCCATATTACCCATATCGAAGATCTAATGATGTCAAAGCTCGGCTAATCTCCTAGAATCTCACCCGGGAATGTATAGGTAGTAATTCTTTCAGTTTTCTCATGTGACTAAGAACACTTTTGTATATTTTTTTATGGTTGATATATGATTATTGATGTTTGGTATTTCTTTGTGTTCAATTGGTTTAGGTTTACGTTGATCTGAACGATTCGTTAACAGTTGCTAGAATAATTGATCATATGACTGTGTAATTAGATTAAATACGATAAAACATATAATTTTCATTAACTGAGTCACACTGGCAGGGATTGTTTGATAACCAGTACCGTGTGTAAAGTGATTGTTGATGTCTAAGGTTTTGTCTGATTGATCAGTCTGTAGTTAACCGTTAATAATTAATCTGTTAGGTTGCATGAGATCACTGTAGATTGCTTACTTGAATTCTCGATGTGATTTGCTCTTGTCAATTGATTGGAACTTGATTAGTTGTTCGTTTGCTTAATTCTCTAAATTCAACTTATTTGCTTGTGTGATCAGCACTAAATATGTTACTTCATAATCTTGAAACTGTTTACACGATTACATTGACCACATACTCCTGGTGGATACGATACCTTATTTACCCTATCTACTTAGGTTATTTAATTTTTTGCATGACTCGAACGACGGTCATTAAAATGGCGCCGTTGCCGGGTAGTTAGTGCGCTTAGTGTTTTTCGTGTTAATTGATTTTTGTGTTTAAGTTTAATTTTTGTCTTAGTTTTTATTTTCAGTTTTTTGTTAAATTTTATTTTTTCTATTTTACGCGGGGTGTGTTTTTTGTGCAGATAACAGGTTTATGCACACCCGCCACTCGGGCAGACAGTCACCGTTAATTTTCGAGTCCGAGATTGAGAGACTAGCTCGACAGAACCGAGCCCAGAACAGAACCTCAGAGATGGAAGATCAGAATCAGAACCAAAACCAACACCAAAACAAAAACCAGAACCAGAACCAGAACCAGAACCAAAACGAAAACCAGAATCAAGACCCACACCCACTCCCACAAAATAACATGTTTCACCCAGACAACATGCCTCCACCACCAATTTTCGATAACCAAAACAGCCAGAACAACTCAGCTCGTGCTTCTAGAACCCGAAACCGAAACTGAAATCGAAACCTTGATTAGGCTGAACCTTCAGTCCCACATAACACCCCTAACCGAAAAATTCAGATTAATCTTGATGATGCTGTTCCGAGCATTCCGACAGAAGATGAAGAAGAAGGGGAAGAAAATGAGGTGAACCGGGGTTTGGAAGTTGAGGATGAGGTTGATCAGTGGGTTAGAAGGAATCAAGAAGTTGAGCCCGAGAACAAGGGGTATGAAATGGAAAATGAAGGGAATGAGAATTTGGAGGCAGAGGTAGAAGAACCAGTAGTTCGGAGACGGGGTGATGCGGTTAACAGGAACAGGGAAAGGAATGACATGGGTCGGAACAGGGTTACCGGGTGGAAAGGCTGGAACGAGTTCGAAATATTCAGGTGAACAGAGGTGGTATGGTAAATCCCGGGGGGCGAAGGAATTTTGTAGCCCCGGTTCATGGTGTTAACAGTCATTGTGTTTGTTTAAGTTGTTTTGTTAATAGCGTTTGTTTGTTATTTTTCTGTTAGTTAATAGTTGAGTCGTGTCTGTTAAATGGATTGTTAATCGAGTCTCCGGAACGCTTTGCTAGTTTAAAATTAGTTGAGTTGAATTGCAAATTGATTACCTGCCCGTACTTAATCTCCATTCGGACGGGATAATCTGGTTTTGTGAAATACGCAAAGGGTGTCCCCGAATTTTTTGTCTTTCTTTATTTTTATTTTATTATTTTATTATTATTATTATTATACTATTATTTTATTAAATGTGGGACAACCGTGACCGAAATGCTATACGGTTGTCGCCACAGTTCGTGTTGACATATCTAACTTGATTGTTTGATTATGCAGATATGTCTGATGCACAGAAGTTTTCTCGCGCCGCCGGGCGCAAGATGCAGAGGCCTTAGGGCACGGGCCACCGTGGTTCCATCGCAGCTGCTCGAGGTGAGCCCGAATAGCCCCATTTCATTCAGCAAAGGGATTCTCGGGTTATACGTTACGATGGTCAGGAGTTACCGGTTACTCCTGACATCGACCCTAAGGAGATCATGGGTGCTCCTGCTCTCGTTGTTCGCACAAGGTCGCAGCTTACAAGGATCCTCGGCACGCTTATCTTTGGCGCCATACATCACGAGGATCGCCCAACGACTAGGTGTCTTCGACCGTTATCCGGTTGGTTATTTTACTCTCGGGCCAGCTACAAGGGTTTTCTGATTGATAGAGGCTCGTCCGGCCGGGATGGTAGATATGTTTGATCCCGTGAGATTGGTCCCGATGAGAGAGGGACCGCAGGTACCACCGCCTATAGGATCAGCTGCTGCCGTTTCGTTACAGAGGGGGATCCCGAAAATAGGTAGCATGTCCCGATTCCGCACATTGAGCGTCCTCTGCAGCAACATCCACTGAGACAGGCATCATCATCATCATCATCACAGCCGCAGCGGCCAGTCACACTGGCTATGATTTATCAGCAGCAACTGGTGATGCAACAGGAGCAGATGGCACAGCGGGCCCGTCATGGCGATTATTTTCGGTTATTAATTGTTGCCTTGTAGGTACTGCTCCCACCTTCATTGACTATTACAGTGGAGCAGCCAGTGGACCCACAGGATGATACGGATGATACTCCCCCTGCACAGTATACTTTTGGTTACCTTTTTACTTTATTTTGTTTTTATTCTCATGGTCTGTATTATATTAATAGTATATTGGGAGTACTATATGGGTAACTGGTTGGGCGTATGTATATATATCTTTGATGTCTGCTGTGCTTGATTTATTTGTATATTATGTTGTAACCGAACTTTTGTGGGTGTTGTTCACTATAAACCCTCACGAGACCCCACTCGTCTTCCCGGGCTACCGGGAGGTTTAAAGAGCTTGTTTCATACGCAAAATGCAATCATGATTCCTATGAAAGTGAGTTAGTTCTTTTAACGTTTTTAACTTAATTTAACAAAATTTATTATGAAACGACTTAATTCGTCTCGGAAATTGTTTTAATAAAATTAACAGAAAATCATTTTCATAACTCTTAAAAGACCTATGTCTTACACTTGTGAGAAGCTTGCTTCTACACGTCTCGAGATTTTGCAGGTTCGGTTGTCAGTTTGGTACTTGGTCGAGACGAGAGTTTTTTTGGACAAAAATCTGTTAAGGATCAAGTATCCAAATCTGTTATGTGAGGTAAGGTGCTAACTCGTTAATGATAAGTACGTAATGGTAATATTGGTGAACACAAAGATTTGATCACGAGGGAAAAGCTCTTAATCAAGATAGTCTTACTTCGGTCAAAACTTATCAAGGCAATCTTTGGTAAAATAACTTCGGTCAAGGATTAATAAGATAATCTTTGATCGAATTACTTTAGTCAATGATCAACAAGGTAACCTTTGGTCGAGGAGTATATGATTATCGTGATCTCCGGCACAAAAAATCCCCGGACGGTGAAAACTATCACCGTCAAGTTTATTAATGGTAAAAATCGGGTTACAATTGAGGTGGACTTTATGATTGAGATTACAAAGTATGCAAGTGTAGAGAGAATGCTAGTTTCTGCTCTAGTGTGTGTGATAATACATGTGTTTTTCTACTCGATCATAGCTCGTTTAAATAAGATAACAATAATAACAACATTTCCTATCTATCCGGAAGTCCTCCACCTAGCCGCTCTACGTCCTTTGACCACGTGCCAATAGTCACCCAGTAGCGAGATAAGTGGAAGAATGAGTCTCATAGCCGTTGTTAATATTTGCACGTTCATCTTCACACGAATTCGTCCATTAATAGCTTCACTAAGGTAGGATCCTGGATCCATGTTCCAGCTATAGGATGTTCTGTGAGGATAGTTGATGCAAGTCCTTTTTAAAGTTGCTATACTTGTCTAATACATCACCATTCTAAACGCAATCATTAGTAAACAAATAATACCGAGGATCATCGATCCTTTTTATCCCGATACATAATTAAAGGATAATCTATCCATAAGACAGTTAAGGATAAAGGATCCTCAGTATAAAATTTATGGCCTAAAAATTTCCCCCAAAATGGCGTGTGATTATGCGAAACAGCTATCATTTTGAAATTCAAACCTGCTGTGAAAACTGATAGATGGGACGGTTTTGCCAGATTATTTACCATTTAGCCCTCAAGGTTAATTATAACCGTTAATTATAATCTTTGATTATATACACGCCTTCATCCAATGCATCAGGTATCCTTCTAACCTTTCTCTCTTATTTTATTTAATCATGTCTGCTGCTTCATCTTCTTCTTCTCCGGCCCCCTCTAAACCTTCCGAGCAAACCTCCGACGGCTCTGAGTTACCCGAAATGGAACTACAATGTCTGCTTGCTAACCTATCCTCCGAAATCTGTAAGCTTACGGATCCCGAGGTCGATGACTTTCGTATACTATTTCCAGAGAAAACCCTCTTCCGACTCTACGAATCTAGCGTCACATGTGATGTTTACTCCAAGGTTTGGGTCTGCTTTCCGGCAACTCCCTTTCTTATCGGCTATAAATACCCTTTTCCAACTTTTACCCAAAGTTTTTTCGATTCCACCGGCATATCTTACATACAAGCTATGCCGATGATTTGGAGGGTTCTTAGCACTATCGAAAGAATCATCGAGGAGGAAGAATCGATTTCGGATTTCCGGAATTATCATATTTGTATACCCTTACTACCTTCGGTTCTGCTCGTTTCATCTTCAAATCCAAGCCTCGACAGCCACATCCGATCTCGAAAGCCACGCGAAATGATTCCGTGTGGAAGAATCAGTTTTTCTTCGTAAAACGTGATTCAATACCAGGGGGAACTGATCTTCCTTCAACGTGGGTCACGAAGGGTAGGATCCCGGATCCTTAAGTAGTCGCAGGATCCTTTATTCTTCAATCTTTACCCTTATGCTGTTTTTGTTGTCTGTAGTTGAGAACTTTGCTTCATTGAGCAAATTACCTGGAATAGAAGAAAAAGCAAAACGGTTCCTGGAGCTGGATACCGCAGTTAGAACTTTTCAAGCTCGATTTGTCGAAGGTTTTTGTGATATCCTCTCAAGTTCAATCATGTCAAGTAAGTTAATAATTTTAAAATATTTAGAATAAAATAGAAGACTTATCTGTCGATTTTTCTTCCATAGGCACCAAGAAATCAGGAAAGTCCGCTCTCAAGTTTTCCCTGGACGACATCGACTGTATGGTTACCTCTCCTGCTGTCAAGAAGGAAGCTTCAAAGGCTGGAACTAGTTCTGAACCCAAGACCGCCACGACCAGGGCCAAATCCGCAGCTTCCAAGAGGAAAAGATCCTCCGATCCCGAGACCCATTGTGACATTGCCTGTTCTGTAAGTATACTGTATTCTTCTAATATTTTAGGATCCAATACTGTCCCGATTCTGATATGAAACTTGATGATAGGCTGTGATCGCTATGAGGGATTACTATGAAAAGATTATCCATCAGATGAGCGAGAAAATGTCTGGGTTAGGGAAAGGTATGGTTGCTAAGAACAAGGCTATGATCCAGCTTTCCAAGGAAAAGAAACAGTTGGAGAATCAGCTATGCTTAGCCGAAGCCCAACGTCAAGAGGAAATGGAGCAGGCAACCGATGAAGCCAAAGTGTGGGCTGCTAGGTCGATATTCCAGGCGCGGATCAAGATGGCGACTGAGGCCAGTAATCCTACTTTTGACAAGTCGGCTTGGGATGTGGAAAAATGGAAAGCTGCTCTTGACGACCTTGGTGGTGAGGATGACGAGGATATGGTTGAGAACACCGAGGCTGGGACCAGTGGCATTAAGGAGGCGGTTGAAGCTGGCAATGGCGAAGGTGACGATGTCGTTGAGGATGCAGCTTAAGTGGGCAATGAAGGATATCAAAGACAAGGCCCGAGTCCACTTTTTTTTTAGTGTTAGTGTTTTTATTAACAATTTCTATGGTCTGTAGTAAATAGTAGTTTCTAGGATAAAGGATCGATGATCCTTAAGACAATTTGCGGGGGTGACAAAGGTGGAGGGATCCTCTGTTTGTGGGGATGAAGCCTTTGTTGGCCCGTTTTTTAATTTCCCTGTACTTTATGAACTATTAGTAACTTTCACTTAACCCGGATGGATGGTCCATCTTTTCGTATGGTGAAGTCCGGGTTAAGAATTTTGGATAAGTCCTTGGGGCTTATTCTAATTAATATATAAATCTTTCGACTATTTACTTGTTGTTAATTTTCAAAAATTCATTAAATATAACTTTAGCATTGTTGATAGTTTGAAAAATAATTTTAAGTAAAAGATTTTTAGGATAAAAGATCCTTAAGAAAATCGTTTAGGATAGCATATCCTTAAAGAATAAATAGTAAGAAATAATATCCTTAATAGTTGATAAAATTTATACAAAAAAATTCCCTCAAAGGACAAATTTTAGGATAAAGTTTCCTTAAGATTGGCAAAATTTTTAGTATTAAAATAATTTTAAAGGAATAAATCTTTTAAACTGAAAGATCCAAAACCATTGCAACAAATATCATACATAAGTTAATTAGCAGAGATCATACCAGAAGGTCAAGTTAGACCTAAGTTATCAGAAGTGTTGAATTCTCAATGATCCTTGAAGGAATAGCTTTAGGATCCGGGATCCTTTTATTTTTGATCTTCGTAGAAAACTTAGTAATTCTGTTGCAAATAATTCATAATATTAACTGGAATCAAATCAATTAAACTCGGGACAAGCGCAAATAATATACTGGGGACAAGCCCGTGCAACTGGGACAAGCCCGTGTAATCTGGGGACAAGCCAGTGTAACTGTTGTTAAACTGGGGATAAGCCCAAATACTGGGGACAAGCCCAAACTGGGGACTGGCCCAAAGATACGGATGTTAACTGGCGACAAGGCCGTTGAGAAGAGGTGAAAACCTCTTAAACCTTAGGAAATGGTACGTCTACCATTATTGGTAGAATCCTCCATATAGCCGGAGACAACGAAATTGTCAGCCACTAAGCGTGTACTGGTCCCGCTGCCCCGAACTATACGTCGGATAGCGTGCGCAACTGGTGATCGTGAGAAAGGTGAAAACCTTTAAACCTTAGGGGATATGACCATCGGGGGTCATACCCAATCGTGGGAAAGGCCAAGGGAAATAGTAAAGTACCTTATATGTAAAGGAGAGGTGGCCAACCTCTTAGACATTGAATCTTTATTGAAATCTGCATTGTTACTTAAAAACATGGAAAAAATAAATGTTAAGAATAATTATCCTTAAAATAACAAGAACATAAAATGGATAAATAATCAGATAGATATTACCGATTTTATGATCCTTGATCCTTTAAGGATAATATATCTGTTGGTGCATAATGCCAGTAGTTCATAGTCTAGTGTATGTAATCGAGTCTGTAATGTTTAATTATGTTTTGTATGTTTAAGCGAAGTTACTGACAAGTTCGCTTAACAGGCGAACTTGTTAGTCAAGCGAAGTTATGGACAACTTCGCCTGAACATGCCAGGCGAAGTTGTCGTGTATAAATAGTCCTAGGTTACGGCTTGGTTAGAAATCGTGGTTTAAGTTTGTGTCAGTTGTTCAAGTTCATTGTAACGTGAGGACGAGAGTCTGTAACAGTGATATTACATCACGTGTTTGAGTTATAATATATAACGTGTGTTCGTGTGATTCGTGTTCTATGCTCGTAACGATCTACGCAGGGATTCCGCACCTGAGTTGATCGAGATATCTCGTGCGATCCGTCCAGGGAACCTACAATTGGTATCAGAGCATTTGCTCGATTGTGTGGTTCGGGATATTCACGCGGGTGTAGAAATCGTCCCGTTTCGACTATTCGCGAGACGTGTTTTCTGTGTTTTTGAGTCAATCTTACCTCATACCACAGTATTCAAGCCTTTGCACCGTCAGGACCCTCGTAATATCCAGATTTCAGATCTGTAAAAACGTCCGTGTTCATCAGGCGAAGTTGCCGTCACTGTTCGTAGGGTTTCAGCGAAGATATAAGGTTAAGCGAAGTTATCCACAACATCGCCTACCTTCTCAAGTTCGCCTAACTCAGCGAAGTTCTCTACAATTCCGCCTACCTCCTAAGTTCGCTTACCTTAAGCGAAGTTAATCATCAGCTAAGTTCTTCTGCGAAGTTAAGACTAAAGCGAAGTTATCCGTAACTTCGCCTACAGTGCTTTAAAAAAAAATTAATTTTTTGGGTTTCTTACTTTTCGGGAAAGATGTCGTCGATTAACATCTCTGAGTTAGTAAAGATGGAAGTTGAAGCAGGGTCAGCTACTAAGGCCCCAAGATTGCTGAAGGGAACCGATTTCGTTGCATGGAAGGATTGGTTCATACAATTCGTCAAATACCAGGATGCGAAGATGTGGGTATGCATCCAGGATGGTTATATTCCACCAGTTATGGAGTATGAAGGTCGTGATCAAATCAAAAAGTATAGCAAAATGGAAGAAGAAGAGAAAAAGATGTATGAGGCCGAGAGCAAGGCTCATGCTGCTATTACTATGGCTCTTCCACAAGAGATCCTTCATACGTTTAGAAAGTATACGTCAGCAAGAGAGCTTTGGGAAGCTCTTGAGAACAGATTTGAAGAGAATGTAGGAATCCGTGCTTCCAAGATAAAATTGCTCAAAACCCAGTTCTCAGTCTTCAAGTATTTGAAGAATGAATCCTTAGATGATATTATCACTCGATATTACCATCCGATGACTGAACTGAGCAACTATTCTATTTCCTACCGAGAAGAAGAAATAGTTGAGAAGCTTCTAGATGCTCTCCCACCAAAATGGGAGATGTACACTGTGCTGATGAGGGAAGACAAAGACTTTCCCACATTTGATCTAGAAACGGCAGTCAACAAGCTCAGAACCTTTGAGCTTAACATGGTCAGAAAAGAGACACCTACGGATCAGGTTCAAGATCCAGGTATGTATGGAGCTAAAGTCAACACTAGCTCATGATCGAAGACTGAATCTGTTGCCTACTACTCGAAGGGAGAGTCGGGTGCAAACTCAAAACATGAGGGTCATGTGTCAGTCAACACAAATGGTGATGTTTGCTATGTAGCAGGTGGATCGAGTGGTTCTCAACCCCAGGTAAGCAAGAGTAGTTGCTCTCCAAGTATTCCCAGCAACAACTACTCCAAGATGCCTATGAGTGTCAAGTCTGCTGAAGAGCAGTTTGGTCTCTATGCTTCTTTCATTGCTTCCTATGAGAACTATATTCAGGGGAATATTGTTGATCCAGCTATGTTGGATGAAGACTATGACCAGATTGATGCTGATGATATGGAAGAAATGGATCTACAATGGCAGATGGCCATGATCGTAAGAAGAGTGAAAAGGTTTATGAATAAGACCGGAAGAAAGTTTGTCGGTGGAAGGCCAGGGTTCGACAAGACGAAGGTAAGATGCTACAATTGTCAGCAAAACGGTCACTTTGCAAAGGAATGCAGGAATGAGCGTGTGGAACGAAGTCAGGGAAGGTCTACACAGCATAATGAGGGTAGAAAAGATTATAGTGCCATGATGTCCAGAGAAGATGGTGAATACAACTGGAACCTGCTGTCTAAAGAAACTTTTGAGCAGGCAAATTTGGCGAAGGTTGAAACTGAAGAAAGTGAGAAGGTTACCGGAGAAGAAAAAGCTTTCATGGCAGATGTTAAAGACCAGCTCTCAGAGGTATGTTCTAAACCTACATGTTCTAAATGTGAAAACTTGTCTGAGCAATTAGCAACTATAACTGATCAATATGTTAGGTTGGATGCTGAATTTAAAACCCTAAAAGAAGATCATCATTTTACAAAAGCAAGAGAAAATAGCTATAAAGTCAAAATAAAAGCTTGTGAAAAAGATGTTAAAAGTCTAAAAACAAAACTTGCTGAAAAAATTGAAGTGATTGATTTAAGCTATGAAGTTTTGGAAGAAAAAACCAAACTAATTGCTAATAGAGAAAAACAGATTGCTGATCACCAGGTAAAAGTGGTGGAACTGAATAGAAAACTAGAGCAGTTCAGAAATTCCTCTGCTATTCTTGATCACCTTGTTAGTGATCAAGGTTCCTCTGTTAAGAGAGGAGGAATTGGTTATCATGAGGTTCCACCACCGTATAATCACAATTACACCTTTAACCCTAGTGTTCAGAAATCTGTTGACTTTGAGGTTGCTCAGACAGTACCAGTTAAAGTAACTTGTAAAGAACCAAATGGTAGTAGAGGCGAAACTAGTTCGCCTGTTTCAAGTGTTAAAATTTCTGATCCAAGTCCAGTCTCATCGGATTCGGATAAGTCATCCGAGGCTGGTAAGGCAAAAGAGGAGGTGGTATTACCCAATGGTGGAGAGAAAGATAAGACGAATAAAAAGAGTACTCCACTAAACCCGTACGTTCCACCATATGTGAGACAAACGGGAGGTAATAAAGCCTCGACATCTAAAACACCGGTTGATAAAAAGGTTGAGCATAGGTGTTGTTTTAGGTGTAATCAATTAGGACATCTTGTTGCAGATTGCCCTTTGAAGCAGCGATTCAGAGGTGTGAGACCTACTAAAACTGAGAATACGCCTAATAGTAATTATCATACTGCTAAAAATGAAAACCATTCAAAATTCAAAAATGTGACTAATTCAGGTTTTCATAGAAACAAATCTCAGTTTTACACTGCTAATAACCAAACTACAAACTATAATTCTTTCAATTCATTAAGGTTTGGAAGGCCTCACAATCAATCTACAAGGAGGTATCCTAGTAGGACTTACAGGAATTATCAAGGAACTAACTTTGAAAAACCAAAGTTCGGGATGTATAGATCCAAGACCAATTGGTCTTGGGTCCCTAAATTCTAATCTTTTGCTTTATTGTGCAGGAACAGTTGAACAGGGCTGCCAACAATCTTTGGGTTGTGGATAGCGGCTGTTCCCGGCACATGACGGGTAACAAATACTTGTTACACGATTTGAAACCTGTTCAAGGAGGGAGAGTGAGCTTTGCTGGTGAAAGTGGAGGCAAGATTACAGGAATGGGAACGGTGTCGAACGGAAAGATGACATTGGAGAAAGTTAACTTTGTGGAAGAATTGAAGCACAATCTGCTGAGTGTGTCGCAGATCTGTGATAAGGAGTACACCGTTCATTTTACAAAGAATGAGGCGATTGTGTTGCAACCTGGTTTTCAGATACCAGAGGAGTGGATTGTGATGAAGGCTCCATGTGATAGGAATACGTACATTATGGATATGAGGTCGACTGAAATGGCCACGGAAGAATCATGCCTTATGACAAAAGCGAGCGAATCGGAGTCCGAATTGTGGCATAGGAGAATGGGGCACATTCATCTTCGGAAGATGAACAACATTGTCAAGAATGGACTTGTGCTGGGCGTTCCCTTGAAGAATTTCAATTTTGAAGATAAATGTATAGCGTGCAAAAAGGGAAAGCAGCACAAGAAATCCCATCACACCAAGAAGGTCAATTCTATTGTCAGTACTCTAGAGTTGCTTCACATGGATCTCTTCGGTCCCGTGAATGCAAAAAGTCTAGGAGGTACTTCTTATTGCTTGGTGATCACTGATGACTACTCACGATATTCGTGGGTATATTTCCTGAAATCAAAAGACGAAACGGCTCAGATGGTGAAGAATTTGATTACCAAAGTTGAGAACGTTATGGATAAAAGGGTTAAGTTCATCAGGAGTGACAATGGAACGGAGTTCAAGAATTTTGAGATGGAGATGTTCTGCCTTCAGAAAGGGATTGAACACCAATACAGCGCTCCGTATACACCGCAACAGAATGGAGTGGCTGAAAGGAAGAACAGAACGTTAATTGAAGGAGCCGGAACAATGCTGGCTGATTCGAAGCTTCCTGTGGTGTTTTGGGCTGAAGCTGTTGCTACAGCCTGTTATGTTCTGAATAGAGTCTTAACTGTTAAAAGACTTGGTAAAACGTGTTATGAGCTTATGCATGGGAGAAAGCCCAACTTGAGTGGTCTTGAACCATTCGGGTCCCCTTGTTCGATTTTAAAGACAAATTCTAAATTTGGTGAAGTAGCCGATGAAGGAATCTTAGTCGGTTATGTTGTTGAGACTCCCAACAGACGTGTCTTTAATACATCGACCAGCAAGGTTGAGGTGGTGTGGAACACCGATATCACAAGTTACCAACCGCCAAAACCAAGCAACGGACCTGCTGAGTTTTTCGACTATGTTAAACTTTTTAAGTCTTTTAACATACCGTATTTGGATATTGCTGAAGAAGAAGAGAGAGTTGCTACGAAGATGATCCTTGATGAGGAAGAAAATCTATTGCAAAGACAGCTGATTGATAAATGTCAACCTTCCTCATCAAATGCTATCGATACCCCTGCTGCCTCGACTGAAGAAGAATTTTTCAATCCATTTCACTCTCAGCATGAAACAACCATTGACGAGCTCTCTTCTAACTTGGAAGACAATTTGCATGTCGGTTCTGTTCCGACCATGAGAATTCATAAAGATCACCCTTTGGAGAATGTGATTGGTGATGTGTCCTCCGGTGTACAAACAAGACGTAGCTTGAATGAGCACACCTGTGTTTACACAAGCATCAAGGAGACAGGCATAATCAACGAATGCTTGTACACCTGCTTTATCAGCCAGATTGAACCGAAGAATTATCAAATGGCTCTCAAGGACAGCTCGTGGGTCGAAGCTATGCAAGAAGAGTTGGCTCAATTCAAGAAAATGGAAGTTTGGACTTTGGTTGAAAAACCGAAGCATGTGCATGCGATAGGCACAAAATGGGTGTTTAAGTGCAAGAGAGATGAGAAAGGGATTATCATAAGAAACAAGGCGAGGCTAGTCGTTAAAGGTTTTAATCAACAAGAGGGGATTGATTATAATGAAGTGTTCGCTCCTGTCGCAAGGTTGGAAGCCATTAGATTGTTTTTGGCGTTCGCTGCTTATAAGAAGATGAAGATATTTCAGTTGGATGTGAAGAGTGTGTTTCTGAATGGGAAAGTTGATGAGGTAGTGTATGTTGAGCAACCTCCGGGTTTTCCTGACCCAGACTTTCCTGATCACGTGTACAAGTTAAGCAAGGCGTTGTATGGACTACATCAGGCACCTCGTGCCTGGTATTCAACTTTATCAGATTACTTGCTTGAAAATGGGTTTGAAAGAGGGAAGATAGATAGCACGTTGTTCTTCAAGAGAGACGGAAGCGACTTCCTGCTGGTGCAAGTCTACGTGGATGATATTATCTTTGCTGCATCAAAAGTCTCCATGTGTCAAGATTTTGAGGCCGTCATGAAAAAGAGGTTTGAAATGAGTGCTATGGGTGAACTAACTTTTTTTTTAGGATTGCAGGTTGATCAGAAAAAGGATGGGATGTTCATTCATCAGACCAAGTATGTCCATGATGTGCTCAAACGCTTCAAGATGGAGGACAGCACTCCATTCGACACTCCAATCTGCGACAATCACAAATTGGGTGCTGAGTCAGACGGTGATGCAGATGTGGACCCAACTCAATATCGGGCTATTATAGGTTCTTTAATGTACTTAACTGCTTCTAGGCCTGATATAATGTTTGATGTTTGTCTTTGTGCACGCTTTCAGGCAAACCCAAAAGAATCTCATCTGAAGGGTGTGAAGAGGATACTGAGGTATCTCAAGGGCAAGCCGAAGCTGGGGTTGTGGTACCCGAGAGGAGGAGACTTGGAGCTAGTCGCTTACACAGATTCTGATTATGGAGGGTGCAATCAGAGTCGGAAGTCAACAACTGGAGGATGTCAGTTTCTTGGTGGCAGATTGGTGTCGTGGCAATGCAAGAAGCAGACTTCAGTCGCAATTTCAACCTGTGAAGCAGAATACATGGCAGCATCCAACTGCTGCTCCCAGGTTCTTTGGATTCAACAACAGTTGCGCGACTATGGTCTGAATTTCTTACTTACTCCTGTTTGCATTGATAACACAGCTGCTATCTCAGTAACTAACAATCCCGTGAAGCACAGTAAAACTAAACATATTGACATACGTCATCATTTTATACGGAATTGTGCTGAGAAGAAACTGATTGTGCTTGAAAAGGTGGATACGCTTGATAATTTCGCTGATCTTTATACTAAAGCGTTTGACAAAACAAGATTTCAAAACCTTATCGAGCTGAATGGGATGATCAATCCCGAGTAACCATGCTTTTCATGTTATTTAAAAAAAAAAAAAAAAAAAAAAAACGTCACTATCGCTTAAAACTTTGTCGGTTGCCTCAGTTTGAAGGACTTGTCTTCGGATATGTTTTGGTCCTCATTTTCTACTTGTAGAATTTGAGGATAGCCATTAACCAAATGACTGAAAGTGACCGGGGCGGTTTATGATGAGTTTTCATTCTTTCGCTTAAAATTAGTCGATCATACTTAGTTAGAAGGACACATACTTGTATGTGGTCGGTCCAGCTGATCCATTGGATCTTCGGGATAGCCGTTTACCTGAAGACTTTGTTTTGGTCGGGGCGATTAATGTTAAAAATTTTTTTAAAGGGAAATGAAATTATTTTTCAAGTCTACTACTTCGTAAGAAGTTCGTTTTCTATGTTTAACAGAAAATTGATCCAACCTTGGAAAATGATAGATATACTGATTCTGTGTGCTTAACTAGTGAAGTTATTAGGCTTAAAAGGCTTTAGGACAGTCATTGTATGTCATGGTAACTTTTTATGGTGCGTAAAAGTAGATGTGATACAAACTAAAACTACTCGATTTTACGTGGAAACTCCTTAAGAGTTTTGCATGTCTTCATATATATCTTTCCGAATGATAGGCAGATATGTGATTACCCAGTCATACACGAGCCCGTAAGTGTTCTGATCCCCGTGAAGATAGCGTTTCAAGAAACTGCAGTGATCTAGATTCGGGACTTGCAGTTGTTTACTACTCTGAAGTCTATATGAATGTTTGATTAAAAAAAAAAATTATTAAAAAAAAAAAAAAAATTATTATGAGTTATGAAAACATTCTAGAGCTGAAAATGTCAAGACTTCTCAATCATGGAGTAAGAAAGAGAACGGGAAGCAGATGAAGAGTACTTACAAACTTAACCAGACACTATGGGTCGAAGTCAATTCGGGGTGACTTGGGGAAAGCCAAATACGCTTTGGGAATAGATAGGAGGCATCATAATCTCTGAGTTGTTGCCCACTTAAATTTTGAGGAATAATTGAACCTAACTCGTATCACAGAAATGATGAAAACCATCTTAAGTTATTTACCTGCCTACAACCTGTTTCCTTCTGTCATAATACAGCTAAACACGGATCTATGTGACAGTCACGTAGTTAGTATGATTCCTGTTCGGATCTTTTCTAAAACGTAGTAGTCCCTATCGAGACTGAAATTTGATCCCTTGTACTTTAATTTTTTAAAAGTTTTTCGTACTTAGGTAGTTTATGATTTTATAACTGGTTACTTGGACTTGATCGTGTTATTTAACTCTTAAAGGGAAATTTTAAAAGTTAATTGCAAAATGTTCAAATTATAAGGGTTGATTTTGTAAATATAGGCAAGTTGTTAAACAGGCGAACTTGTGAATAACTTCGCCTAGGCGAAGTTAACCGTAACTTCGCCTGTATAACTTCGCCTCTATATAAGGATTTTCAAAGGTCATTCGTTCATTATTTAATATATCAGCGAACTTATTCTCGAATATCACAGCGAACTTAACTCGGTTATCATCTGATTATCTTTTTTTCGATTTCAATCAGTATTCAAGGTGTGTTTGGGTTCTATATCTTATAATCGATGTTCAATGTTGTTAACCCTAGGTTGTTTCGACACCCGGTTAGCGACCTCGGACGTTCGAACCTTATACCCGATTTCAAAGCTTGTTTTTACGTGTTCATGAGTAAACTGATCGTCCGGATTGCCTTAATATCATGTATTTTAGTCTCCTAAATCGTCAAAATTGACCGACACACCAGATTTTCGACGATTGAATCAACCTTACTGTCGCCGTTTCAGATTCAGGCGAAC
This sequence comes from Bidens hawaiensis, assembly GCF_021521415.1. Lineage (NCBI taxonomy): Eukaryota > Viridiplantae > Streptophyta > Magnoliopsida > Asterales > Asteraceae > Bidens > Bidens hawaiensis. The sequence goes on from NW_027494374.1 coordinate 22,361, forward strand.
TTAAGGTTTAGGATAACTTCGCCTGAGGCTCAACTTCGCCTGAGGCGATGTTGTGGTGAGGCGAAGTTATCATTAACTTCGCCTGGACCTTTTATTTTTTTTTTAATTATTAGACGAACTTAAAGATGAAGCGAAGTTGTTCCCAACTTCGCCCCAACTTTAACTTCGCCTATACAGATTTTATCACAACTTCGCACATGGTAACAAGCGAACTTGTGGTACGCCTTAACGTTTATCTAACTTGGTTCGTTTGTTGCAGATATGGCTGCAGTAGCAGGTGCTGGAGGTGCTGGAAGTGACGATGGAGATAATCAGAGGCAATTCTTTCCGGGTCATAACATGTATATCACCTTAGACCCGGAAGCGAGCGGTGTTGAGGATTACCGCGAGATAATCACATTCCTCATTCGCTCGAGGATATTACACGCTATCACTACGACTCTGCCGATATCCTTACCTAATATCGAGGATTTCTGGCAGACTGTGGAATACGATTGCCGCGTTGAGCCCCCGGTTATGCGAGCAACCGTCAACAATCAAGAGGTTCAGTTCTCATCTGAACAAATACGGGTGGCTTTACGGTTCGGTGAGGAGACTAGGGATGACCCTACAGAGTTTGTGGCTCCGTTCCGTGATGAAGCGTTTCTCCGAATGGGCTATTCTGGTCCATTAGGTGATACTCAGAGGAGGAAGGGTTTCCTACTCGATCAGTGGCGCTTCCTCATGCACGTAATGATTGTCTGCATGTCTGGGAGGAAGGCGGGCACTGATGGTATGGGTGCGACCATGCAGTCAGCAATGACTGCTCTGACTTATAACAAACGTTATAGCTTTAGTCAGATGGTCTTTTACGAGATCGATAGAAAGAGAAGAGCGATGGCTCGTGAGAGGTTCATCATGTATCCAAGATTCATTCAGATGATCTTGAATCATGTTGCTCCCACGTTGCCTCAACGACGTCCAATACGATACGTGGAGAGTGTGAGCAAACGTATCTTCGCTCAATGCCGCACATCCAGTGCGAGGAGCAAGCCTGAACTGCGTCCAAGGCATACTCCACTCTTTGGGTACTTAATAAACCCGGGGTATGTGCCAGCTCGTGGGGATGAGTTCAGAGACCCTCAACCACGACAGGTATGAGCACCTCGAGATGTACCTGCTGTGCCTGTTGTGTCGGCTGAGGAGGATGTAGACCTTGATGCTGCATTTAGCGGCCAAGGATTCTTCGACATGGACCGGTTTGATCCGCAAGAAGAGGTGCAGGTCTCTGCTGCACAGGTTCGGGAAGTGAATGTTACTAGAGCAGCTACGACGGTGGCTGACTCAGATCTTGATGATGTTATGGATGAGGCGAGAAGGATGTTGGTGACTCGAGAGAGGACGTTAGGGAAGAGAAAGAGAACAGTTGATGATACTGAGTCAGAAGAAGAAGAAGAAGAAGAGGATATTCACAAGTTGATTAGACGTTCAAGACGGGAAAGGACAGGTGCAGGTATGGGAGCTGGAGAGACTTCAAGAGTTGTACGTTTCGCTCCATCCGCACTGTCAGGTATGTCGATTGTTCCTACATCTGTACAGGTTACAAGTTTAAGCGCCGCGGAAGTTCCCGTGGTGGCTACATCAGCTGTCGGCATCCCATCCATCACACTACAGATGACGACTCCGGAGATTGTGTCTTTACCACCTCCAACGCTTACTCCTTCAGAGGTGGTGGCACAATTTGTAGAGTCGACAGTCGTTGCAACTGCAGGGTTGTCGGTCACAATACCACCTGCGGTTACGTCCACAACTGCTTCTGATGTCCCGGTTACATTCGAGATCCCTGCTGAGTATACTCAAGACACATCTAACATGAGGTTTGATTTCGATGCAACCCTCTCAGACTCGGAGAGAATAGCTGCACTTGAGCGGGTCGTGGCTGAACAATCAAGGGTGAATCTTGTCCAGACCCAGGCTATTCAGCGCCTTGTAGCAGAGAATCAACTACAGTCGTCCCTCCTGGTTGAACATGGGCGAATTATAGATGCTATGAAGGAGTTCTTGGCATCTCAGGGGGAGACAAGCTGTAGAGGCGACGAGTTAAGGACAAAGAAGAGAAATGATAGAGACGATGATCCCAATGCATCGAAAGGTGCAGGTGGTGAGTTGCCAAGAACTACTCAAGCTCTTGGGACTTCCACAGCTCAGGGGGAGTCTGCAGGTGCAGTTGGTGGTGATGAGGTGGTGATGGTTGATGATGAAGATGATGTGATTGATGCTTTGAAAGAATTAGATGATGATATGCTAGATGATGATGTGATGTTTGATGATGATGTGCTGCCTATTGAGGAGATTGAGAAGATTGGAACACAGATTGTGATTGAAGAAGATGTTGAAGAAGGTGAAATAGTAGAAGAAAATGTTGAACACGAGATCCCAGATATTGAGAAAACAGATATGGGTAATGAGACGGTAATCGATGAGACTGAATGGGAAGAGCAGCCTAGGTGGAAGGAAGGCTATGCTCAGTGGTTCGTCAAAACGAAGAAACCAGCGGTCCCTACAATGTTTAAGAAGAGTTACAATATTAAAGGCTATGCTGAAGCGAAGAAAGGGATTATTTGCTGGATCTATGATGAGCAGTTGAAGCTCTTTGTGATTAAACGATATGATGGGATCCAATACTTTAAGAGAACGTTGAGATCTCTCAATACATTGCCTGAATGTGAGGTGAAGGATTTGGCTAGATTGGGGCTGATTAATAGAAGCGACGACAACATGGCGAGAGTTATTGGGAAGATCGTGTGGAAAGAAAGTATTAAAGAAAAGAAGTTTGAGTTATTAAAGCCACAGAAGGGAAAGTTAGTGGAAGATAAAAAAAGGGGAATGAGAGCAGATGGCAAGCCATGGATGGTAATGAAGTACAAACCGATCCGATGCATTAAGGAGGTTCCAATGAAGACTATGCCTCAAGATGTGTTGAAGAATCTTAAATGGTGGTATGTTGATTGCCAGACTGCTGAAGCGGTGATGGAAGACGAGGATGAACAAGAGCTCCTAAGAGTTTACGATCCGATGCATTTGGTAAACTTATCGCAAGCTGATCTGAAGGTGCTTAATGAGAAGAAAATCTTTTATATTCCTGCTTGGAAGGATGAAGCGAGGAAGTATCAAAGAGTTGTGTCAGTTTGTGTTAGAGAAGGAGTGCATGCGTGAAGATACAAGATTGAAGATTACAAGACAAGCGCTTAAAGATCAAGATATGAAGCTACTGCCAAGGGGGAGTCTGTTGGTGCATAATGCCAGTAGTTCATAGTCTAGTGTATGTAATCGAGTCTGTAATGTTTAATTATGTTTTGTATGTTTAAGCGAAGTTACTGACAAGTTCGCTTAACAGGCGAACTTGTTAGTCAAGCGAAGTTATGGACAACTTCGCCTGAACATGCCAGGCGAAGTTGTCGTGTATAAATAGTCCTAGGTTACGGCTTGGTTAGAAATCGTGGTTTAAGTTTGTGTCAGTTGTTCAAGTTCATTGTAACGTGAGGACGAGAGTCTGTAACAGTGATATTACATCACGTGTTTGAGTTATAATATATAACGTGTGTTCGTTTCGTGTGTTCGTGTGATTCGTGTTCTATGCTCGTAACGATCTACGCAGGGATTCCGCACCTGAGTTGATCGAGATATCTCGTGCGATCCGTCCAGGGAACCTACAATATCCGCTCAGGATACTGGATCCTAATTAGAAAAAGTACTTCTTTAGGTGGATAGAATTCCATGCTTTGGTAGTCTATTACCTTCCATTGTGAGCAAATGATATGCCCATTTCCTGCTTCTGACTCAATCTGATAAGGTCCTTCCCATTTGGGCGCTAGCTTCCCATCAGCTGGATTTGTTGTGTTTTGGAAGGCTTTCCTTAATACTAGATCTCCTTCTTGAAATCTTCTGATTCTGATATTTTTGTTGTATGCCCCAGCTATTCTTTGTTGATATGTTGCTATGCTGATCTTGGCTAGGTCTCTGAGTTCTTCTATAGTATCCAATTCTTCAAGAAGGGTTTCTTCATTGGCTATAGGATCACGGATGCTCGTTCTTGCCGTAGGAACCACCATTTCTGTGGGAATTACTGCTTCTGATCCAAACACCAATGAGAAGGGTGTTTGGCCTGTTGTATTTTTGGGCGTAGTCCTGTCAGCCCAAAGAACATAAGGAAGTTCTTCAGCCCATTTTCCCTTCTTGGATCCTAGCTTCTTCTTTAGATTGTTGATGATGATCTTGTTGCTAGACTCTGCTTGGCCATTGGCTTGAGGATGAACCGGAGTGGAAGTAATCATTTTGATGCCCCAACTGTCACAAAAGTTAGTGGATCTATTCCCGATAAACTGGGAACCATTGTCACAAACAATTTCAGCAGGAATACCAAATCTAGTTATAATATTTCGTTTAATAAAAGATATTACTTCCCTTTCTCGAACTTGTACAAATGCTTCTGCCTCGATCCATTTGGAGAAGTAGTCAGTCATAGCAAGCATAAAGACTTTTCCACCGGGTGCTTTTGGTAGCTTGCCTACAATATCCATACCCCATTTCATGAAAGGCCATGAGGAGATATAGAATATAAAGGCTCCGCTGGCTGATGAAGGACGTTTGCGTGTCTTTGACAAGCATCACATTTCCTTGAATATTCCACTGCATCCTTCTTCATCGTTGGCCAGAAGTATCCGGTTCTAAGTATTCTAGAAAATAATGCTCTTCCACCTGTGTGATCTTCGCAATCTCCTTCATGAAAATCCTTGAGTACTTCTTTGATCTCAGGATCCTCAATGCACCTCAAATATGGTCCTGCAAGAGATTTTCTATATAGCATATCATATAATAAAATGTACTGTGATACCTTGAGTTTGAAGGATCTGGGATTCTCTGTTGTTGGAATTTCTCCTGTTTGGATGTGCCTCTTGATTGGAAGGATCCATGATTCTCTATTATTTGAGGATAATGGATCCCAGAGGACAATTTCTTTGTTATTTGTTATCTCTCCAACTTCTTGTTCTCCTATTGCTGGTGAGAGAACATGAATGATTGGAATCTTCGTATCTTCTGGAATTTTCATAGATGAGGCTAAATTTGTCAAAGCATATGCCCCGACATTTTCTTCTCTTGGTACCTGTACAATGCTAAATAATTCGAAGGATTTTGCTAATTCCTTAACAACATCTAGGTATCCGATTAGTTTTTCTCCTTTAACAGCATATGAGCCATTAAAGTGGTTAGCAATCAATAATGAATCTATATACACTTAAAGATACCTGATCTTCATGCACTTAGCTAATTGCAAACCTGCGATCAAAGCCTCGTATTCAGCTTCATTGTTTGTTGCTTGAAACTCACAGGCTATAGACTGGGGTAATATGTCCCCCTGTGGCGATTTCAGTAGGATCCCTAACCATGTTCCTCTCACGTTGGAAGCACCATCGGTGAAGAGTATCCAAGGATCCTTAGTCTTTTCCAGTTGTTGGACCTCCAAGTCAGCTTCTTTTTGTAGATCACTAGTGAAATTAGCCACAAAGTCCGCTAGTGCTTGAGACTTGATTACTGTTTCTGGCTCATATTGGATATCATATGCACTTAATTTTACAGCCCACTTGGCCATTCTACCTGATAACTCGGGTTTTCTAAGAACATTCTTTACAGGATAATTAGTTCTCAAAATAATAGGATGAGTTTCAAAATAATGTCTTAATTTAGTGGATGCCATAATGAGTGCAAGCATTAACTTTTCTAAATGAGAATACCTAGCTTCCGCATCTAGAAGACTTTTACTTACATAGTAAATGGGATGCTGTTCACCTTCATGATCCTTCACCAAGACGGCACTTACTGCGTTTCCTGAGACGACTAAATACAGGTATAAGGATTCTCCATCCACAGGCTTCATTAGGGCTGGAGCTGAGGATAAGAAATCCTTCAAGGCTGTAAGCGCAGCCTTATGCCTTTCCGTCCATTCAAACTTTTTATTCTTCCTAAGAATGTCGTAAAAGTCCTTGCATTTCTCGGAGGAATTTGAGATGAACCTATTGAGGGCAGCTATTCTTCCTGTGAGCCTTTGGACATCCTTTGTGTTTGCAGGAGATTTCAAATTGAGGATGGCTTCAATCTGCTCGGGACTTGCTTCAATTCCTCTCTTTGTCACCATATATCCCAGAAATTTTCCAGCCTTAACACCAAAGTGGCATTTTGCCGGATTCAATATCATTTTATATTGGTCGAGGATGTTGAATGCTTCCTCGAAGTCTCTAAGGTGATCCTCAGCTTTCTTTGATTTTACCACCATATCATCTATGTAGAGTCCATAGTCTTACCCAACTGATCCTTGAACATCATGTTGACTAATTTTTGGTATGTTTCCCCTGCATTTCTTAGTCCAAACGGCATAGCAGTATAACATTATATGCTGGTAGGAGTCATGAATGCGGTATCCTCTTGATCAGATGGTTCCATCTGAATTTGTTGAAATCCAGAGGAAGGATCCATAAAGGTAAGCATTTCATGTCCTGCCGTTGCATCCACCATGGAGTCAATATGTGGTAACGGGAAAGGATCCTTGGGACATGCTTTTTTTAAATCTTTAAAATCAACGCATACCCTCCACTTTCCATTCTTTTTTGAAACTACAACCACATTAGCTAACCATCGAGGATACTTAACCTCTCTGATCATACCGGCCTTAAGAAGTTTTTCAACTTCTTCTTGTATGATCTTGTTCCTCTCAGGAGCGAATTTCCTTCGCTTCTGATGGACGGGTTTAACAGATAAATCAAGGCTGAGTTTATGAGTTATTACCTCTTTTGAAATATATGTCATGTCTGAGTGCTTAAAGGCAAAAGTAGGTCTTCTTTGCCCTAAGAAGGATATTATATCCTCCTCAATCTTACTGGGGATACTGGATCCTAAGAACACCTTTATTTCTGGATCTTCGGGGTCCAATGATACTTCTTTAAGGTCTTTCTTCCGAGCTTCCAGCACGTCCCTAGGATGTTGCTGTAATTTCTATGCTATGGTTGGCTTGGCTGTTGGCTTCATTGATGATGAATAATAGTTCTTGGCCTCCGCTTGGTCACCTACTATCTTTACAACTCCCCAAGGAGTAGGTAGCTTGATGCACTGGTGATAAGTTGAGGCTACAGCCTTCATTCCGTGGAGCCATGACCTACCTAAAATAACATTGCAACAGGAAAGGTTATCTATAACACAAAATTTTTTGTATGAATTTAACCCTTCGATATAAATTGGGAGGTTGATGTCCCCCAGTGTCTTCTTGGTTTTGCCACTGAAACCAACCAACACCGAAGTTCTAGGAATGATTTCTGAATCCGGGATGTTCATTTTCTTAAGGACATCATGTTGGATAATGTTGACCGAGCTGCCTCCGTCTACTAGGATCCTGCGTACATAATGGTTAGAAATAAATAAAGTAATAATCAAACCGTCGTGATGAGGATCCTGTATGTTCATTTTGTCTTCCTCATCGAAGAAGATTCTCTTGTCTGTTGTTAGGGTGGTGGACACTATTGGTTGATCTCCGTTATCCATCTTTATCTCTTTAGCGAGTCTTTTTGCTGTAGAGAAAGAAGTTCCACATATGTCTGAACCACCTGAAATGAAATTAACCGTTCGTACATCCAGCTTGTGCTGGTGAGGATCCTCGATCCTTGAATTGAAAAAGATTCTCTAATCAGTCACTCGAGTAGTGGAGATGAGCGGTCTTCTCTCGTCGTCCAGTTTGAATTCTACTACGGGATCTTCTCTTATGGCACAAGAATCTTGAAATAATTCGTAGTCTCTGGAGACAAAGTTCATCACGTGAGCATCTGGCGGTGGCGGTGTTGCTTTCTGTGGAAGATCTTCAGGATCCTGGATCTTGGATTTCTTCCTTCCCAAGAGTTCTTTAAAGTGACCCTTGCTCAGGAGGTAACCGATTTCCCTCCTTAATGTTGGGTTTTATACAAGTTTATCAAAGTCAAGTTAACCATATTTAACTAGAAAACGCAACGGAAGCTTAGATTTTAAATCTAGTTATGAACATACCATTATGTTAAAATCAAAACCCAATGAACAAGGATCAAAATTACAAGAACAATATGCTCACAAAATGTAAATGTACCTTCTTCTACCTTTAGAAGAATAAGTAAGATATTGAAGATGATGGTGGATGAATGGCAAGCCTCCAAAGAAGAAGACCTCAAGATAGTGATACCCCAAGCTATTTGTGACAACACCAACTTGATTGCTAGGATTTATGAACACTTAAACAAGCTCACCAAGCTCTCCCAAAATCCCCAAATGAGCCGTGGGGAGTATAGAGAGAAAAGAGTTTGAAAAATTCAAAAGTTTACTTGAGAATCCAAGAAGGGGACAAGAAACAAATGCATGTAATTTGAATGGAGATATAAAGGGATGGTCAACACAAAAGGACAAAACATTTGGTTGGACCAAAACCTCCACCCACATGGGGTGGCCGGTTTTTTTTTTTTTTTTTTTTTTTTTTTTTATTTATTTTACTTTTGTTTTAACCATTAAAACATCTCCAATTTATTTTATAAAACTCATTTCATAAAATGCACATACATTTATATAATTATTTAACCAATTAAATAATTAATCTATATAAACAAATTATCCACATAATTTATTTAAATCCTCAAGTTTGTTTGTTTAGAAAACCAATTTTCTAAACAAGTAGTGTTCGGTATTCGTTTAAATGATCAAATCACTAAAAGAATACATTTGGTGTCGTCTAGCTTGTTATTGGGTATGACCCGACTTGGATCAAACACAGTTAGCCACATTAGTATAAGTATGTGTCTCGGGCATACGTAATTCCAACAATCTCCCACTTGCACGAGATACATAGAAAATTAATGCAAGTGGTGAATACCGCCTAACAACAGTTCACCACCCCTAATGTGTTTGACGAAGTGCCATTCAATAACATCATCCCTTCAAGTTCCTTACTTGATATGATTTAGGTGAATCTATCATTATATCCCTTTGTTACTAGATGTCATGTTGGATCTAAGAGACATAGGCGATCATTCTCTTTACAATTCAACTTTATCAGGCCTTAGACATCTAAACTCTCAACACATAAGAGGAACAAATTCCTTCTTGACTGTATACGCCTCTCACTATCACTTTTATACTCCACCTGAGCTCATCCTTATGTACCATCTTTTACGAATAGCGAAGGGGAGAGTCAAAGTGTAATACTTGGTGAAAATCAAGACCCAATATACATCTCAGGTCTAAGGATAATATGAAATTCTCCTTTACTCAAGATTACTAATGATCAAGTCAATCGACTCCATGTAGTAATATTGAGAGCGGGTCAGTCCAATATTTGTATCCCACAAATATCTATGAACTTTGGCAGCAAACCTATGCTCCATATTCATTTCTTATGAATATCCACCAAACCTAGTTCATAATAGTCTTGCTTCATATTTGTTCCCACAAATGTGATCGACTACGGACTTTTAGAATAAGATAACTTATTCATGGATTAAACATGCAAAATTAGAATTTAACTCAAGATTCCATGATCATATAAAAGAGTTAAATTACAAAAGTCTTTTAAACTTTAATACAAAATAGATCAAATCCAATTACTAGAATATCGAAGTCCTAAGCCACTCGCATGACGCTCATGTTTAGGTCTTTCTAGGAGCTTCGTGAATGGATCCGCAAGATTTTGATCAGTTCCAACTTTGCGAATACATATCTTTCCCTTTTCAACTTCATCCCTTATGTAGTTGAATCTCCGCTCTATGTGCCTTGTCTTTTGGTGCGAACGAGGTTCCTTGATTTGTGCAATCGCACCCTCGTTGTCACAAAAGATTTCTAGGGGGTCTTGAATGGAAGAGACCACCCCTAGATCAGTAATGAATTTCTTCAACCATGCAGCTTCCTGAGCTGCCAATGAAGCGGCGATGTATTCTGATTCTGTAGTGGACAATGCTACCACTTCCTGTTTTGAGCTCTTCCAAGAGACAGCTCCTCCATTAAGTGTGAACACATACCCAGACTGTGATCGAGAATCATCTCGATCAGTTTGGAAGCTCGCATCCGTGTAACCTTTTATAGCGAGTTCCTCCTCACCAGATCCATATATCAGAAACATATCCTTAGTTCTCCTAAGGTATTTCAATATGCTCTTAACAGCCATCCAATGACTGTTTCCTGGATTCTGTTGGTATCTGCTTGTCATGCTCAAAGCGCATGACACATCCGGTCTAGTACATATCATCGCATACATGATGGATCCTATAGCAGAAGCATATGGGATTTGTTTCATCATCTCTTGCTCACCCTTTGAGCTTGGACATTGATCTGAACTCAATATGGTCCCTCTTTGAATAGGTACAAAACCTTTCTTGGAGTTTTCCATCTTGAACCTTTTCAAGATCTTATCAATGTATGTACTTTGGTTCAAACCTATCAAGCGCCTTGACCTATCCCTATAGATCTTTAATCCCAAAATATAGGCAGCTTCACCAAGATCCTTGATGGAAAATCTACTTCCAAGCCAAGCCTTAACGCTTTCCATGGTTGGAATGTCATTTCCAAATAGTAGAATGTCATCGACATACAATACTAAGAAGGTAATTATACTCCCACTAGCCTTTTTATACACACAAGCCTCATCAGCGTTCTTGATGAATCCAAAATTTTTGATTTCTTCATCAAAACGATGATTCCAAGTTCTAGATGCTTGTTTCAATCCATAGATTGATTTCTTTAACTTGCATACTTTATTAGGATGTTTTGGATCGACAAAACCTTCAGGCTGAACCATATAGACATCTTCCTCAAGATATCCATTTAGGAAAGCGGTCTTGACATCCATTTGCCAAATTTCATAATCATAATGTGCAGCTATGGCAAATAATATCCTAATAGACTTTAGCATTGCCACAGGCGAAAAAGTTTCATCATAATCAACCCCTTGAGTTTGAGTGAAACCTTTAGCTACAAGTCTTGCTTTATAAGTATCCAAGTTTCCATGCATATCAGTTTTCTTTTTGAAAACCCACTTACTTCCAACAGCTTTGGAGTTGAGTGGTGGTTCAACCAATTCCCAAACTTGGTTGTCATACATGGATTGCATCTCAACGTTCATGGCTTCAAGCCATTTGTCACAATCATTCTTGGACATTGCATCACGGTATGTGGTCGGTTCATCCGAATCTACCACGTAGCAACCTTCTACAAAAAATCCATATCTTTCGGGTGGATTGCTAACTCTACCAGATCTGCGAACGTTTTGTGTGTTTTGATCAACCACTTGATCACTTTCAACAACCTCTTGTTGAGTGCTAGTATCAACCAATTGTGTATCATCTTGTGATTCTTGATCCTCATCAAATTTCACTGTTCTACTATTAGTTCCTTCCTCAAGGAACTTAGTTTCCAAGAACTTACCCTTTCGAGCAATAATAACATTTTGCTCACTAGGATCGTAAAAGTAATATCCTATATCATCTTTAGGGTAACCAATAAAGATACACTTAGTGGATCGGACTTCTAATTTGTTTGGGGTGTATTGCTTTACATAAGCTTCACAACCCCAAACTCTTAAGAATGATAGCGATGGAGCCTTTCCATGCCATACTTCAAAAGGTGTCTTCTCCACTTTCTTGGTTGGAGCCATATTCAATATGCGAACAGCGGAAAGTAAAGCATAGCCCCAAAATGATAGAGGTAAAGTGCTTCTAGCCATCATCGATCGAACCATATCTAATAGGGTACGATTTCTCCTTTCAGACACACCATTATGTTGTGGTGTTCCAGGTGGAGTAAGTTGTGAAATAATTCCACAACTCTTAAGATGATCTTGAAAAACACCACTTAGGTATTCACCTCCTCTATCACTACGAAGTACTTTGATTGTGGTCTTGAGTTGTCTTTCTACTTCAGTTTTGAAGTCTTTGAACATTTCAAAAGCTTCATCTTTGTGTTTCATTAAGTACACATAACCATATCGACTATAATCGTCAATAAAGGTAATGAAGTATCTTTCACCATTCCTAGTCATTGGTCTAAAAGGACCACATACATCCGAATGTATGATACCCAATAATTCTTTTGACCTTTCAAAAGTTTTATTAAAGGGTTGCTTTGTCATTTTGCCTTGTAAACAAGATTCACATACATCAAATGAATCAAACTCATTGGTTTCTAGAATACCACTCTTGCGAAGAGTTTGCATGCGATTCTTGCTTATATGTCCAAGGCGACAATGCCAAAGATAGGAATCACCCAAGTCCTTCTTGAGTTTCTTGGTGTTGACATTGTACATTGAACTACTATGTGACATACCACTTTGATCTATTTCATATATACCATTCATGGGTATAGCTTTAAAATAAAACATGCCATTCATCAAAACATGAATATCACAATTTATAAATTTAAGATCAAAGCCACATTGTTTTAAAAGAGACACGGAAATAATGTTTCTCCTTAACTTAGGAGCATACAAAACATTCTTCAAAATTACTTCCAAACCACTTGGAAGCTTTAACAAGTAGTCTCCTTGGGCTTGGACTTCAACTCTTGCTCCATTGCCCATAAAGAGACTAATGTCCCCTTTGTTGAGTTGTTTACTTCTTTTGAACCCCTGCAACAAATTGCAAATGTGAGTTCCACATCCGGTATCAAGTACCCATGTATTTGAAGAAATAACATTTAGTTCAATATGTATAGTAAAGATAATACCTGAGGTATGCCCCGCATCCCTCTTATCTTTTAACGCATTGAGATAGGTCGGACAATTCCTTTTCCAATGACCTATCTCTCCACACTCAAAGCATGGATCTTGCGCCGCAACCTTTTGCTTCTTTTCCTTCGGTTTGATGGGCGTGATGGCTTTCCTCTTTCCCTTTCCTTGGACGTGGCCCTTGCCCTTAGCAACACTTGCTTTGGGGTTGGAGTTATGTCCCCTTTTCCCTTCATTGATTGTTAGAACGGGTAAAACCCTTTTACCCATTCCCGCTTCGGCCGTTCTTAGCATTGCGTGAAGCTCACCAATGCTTTTGTCCCATCCATTCATGTTATAATTCATGACAAAAGTTTCAAACCTTTTGGTTAATGAGTTGAGGATCAAATCCGTAGCCAACTCATTAGATACGGGACAATTCAACCTACGAAGCTTTTCAATGTAGCTTTTCATTTTTAGGACATAAGATGAGACGCTTTGGGTTTCCTCCATACGACATGCATGAAACGCTCGAACCGTTTCGAAACGTTCCGCTCTAGCTTGTTGAAGGAACATTTCCTTCAATTGAGTTATCATGTCGTATGCCCCATGATGCTCGAAATCCTTTTGGATTTCGGGAATCATAGTCCCTAACATGAGGCAAGAGGCTTGCACCGAATCTTTGGTGTACTTGACCCAATCGTTATAAGCCTCCTCATCTTCCACGTTAGGCTCGTCGGGAATGGGATCGTCTAAGACATATGATATCTCTTCTTGTTTGAGAACTATTCTTAAGTTGCGATACCAATCCATAAAGTTATTATGGTTTAGACGATCCTTTTCAAGGATGGTTCTTAAGGATAGGTTACGGGTGTTATGGGTAGAGGTGTTTGCATTGTTAGCGGCCATCTACAAAATTTAACAAAGTTTTATTTTAGTATTATAAACAATTTAATTATTAATACCCTTTTATTCCAAATTTTAAAATAATAATTAAATTCTAGAATCCAACGATAAATCAAATTTCGGTTAGGTGACCTTTATCCCGTTATTTGATTTAACAAGGTAGTCAACCTTGACAATTGCAACCCTTTGCAACTTCTAGAGGTATGGGACCATTCGAAATCCTTATTTCGTGTTGGCATGTTTATCCCATCAACACCATTGGACCCCATGCTTAGGTGACCTTTATCACATGGTTTCCAATTCAAGTCGTCCTACTTGTATAAACATGTAAGATTAACATACAAGTGGTTAGGTGACCTTTATCCCACAAATATGTTAATATTACCTTAAGTATATTAGTTTGCTCTAAAATGGTTAGGTGACCTTTATCCCATTTAAAGTTTCCTAATACGTTAAGTGTCTTACAAAAGGATGGTGTTAGACTTGTTTCCTTGGTAATTATGAAAAAGGGATTTTTAAGTTTTCCAATATTCTAGTATGAAAAACATTATGCCATATCCTAACATGCATTTAGAAATATGGCGATTTTGAAAACCAATTTTCAAGGTTCTAGTTATAATAAAACCAATTTTATTATATGTGAGTAATCGCTTAGTTTTAATAAACCCATTTAATTAAACTAATTGACGCGATATTACCAAATATATATTAGAACCCGTTTTATGCTTGTTGTCGTTCCTATGTGACGGTTTGGATATCCTAATATCTATCAACCACACATTACATAAAGTAAAACAAACAACCAAGCATACACATGCAAAATATAGTCATAACCGAGAACCGCTAAGTTTGACCATACTTGTTAGCCGAAACAAGTATAGGTCATAGGTCACACCTAAGGGACAAAACATGACACAAGGATGGAATGTTGACTCCCACTTGATCTTGCATCCAAATGCTTCAAGTATCCTCTCCAAGTTGTTGTGTTCTTGTTGGGCTTGTTAATGGGCTCCAAACTTCCAAAAGTCTTCTTGGGCCCAAGAGTGAAATTTATGGGCCTAATGGGCTTGAATCCCATGATGGGCCGGTGAGGCCCAATAAGCCCAAAATTTTCGGCCCAAGGCCCAAATCCACCAAAACTTGCATCTTCAAAATTTTTTTTTTTTTTTTTACAAAGTGTATCCTAATACATATTTTTCTAAAAAAGGAAAATGCAATTAATCTATTTATTACAAACCAATTTATGAATAAATAAATTACACAAGCCTAAGATTATGAATTATTACAACCATATTGAATAATAAACATAATCAACATACACAAACAACACATCCAAGGTCTAGGTTTCGGTTATGACACATCCAAACATACCAAATGTTCTAAGCATGCAACCTAAGCAACCAATGCCCAAAACCACCAAATAAAATCGGCCCCCCCCCCCCAAGAGGCTACGGCCCAAATTATTTTATATATATTTTTTTTATATTTTCAACATCCAAATGTTAATAATGGTTTCCTAAGATCTTTGCATGCATGTCAAGATCTTACAAAACCATGGGGTAAAATCCACCAAAATTTCGGACCCCTTTTTCACCCATGAAAAACCCGAAATCTATGAACATGCAAGGAGCATAAGTCCTTGTAACCGGCTCTTGATGCCATTGTTGGGTTTTATACAAGTTTATCAAAGTCAAGTTAACCATATTTAACTAGAAAACGCAACGGAAGCTTAGATTTTAAATCTAGTTATGAACATACCATTATGTTAAAATCAAAACCCAATGAACAAGGATCAAAATTACAAGAACAATATGCTCACAAAATGTAAATGTACCTTCTTCTACCTTTAGAAGAATAAGTAAGATATTGAAGATGATGGTGGATGAATGGCAAGCCTCCAAAGAAGAAGACCTCAAGATAGTGATACCCCAAGCTATTTGTGACAACACCAACTTGATTGCTAGGATTTATGAACACTTAAACAAGCTCACCAAGCTCTCCCAAAATCCCCAAATGAGCCGTGGGGAGTATAGAGAGAAAAGAGTTTGAAAAATTCAAAAGTTTACTTGAGAATCCAAGAAGGGGACAAGAAACAAATGCATGTAATTTGAATGGAGATATAAAGGGATGGTCAACACAAAAGGACAAAACATTTGGTTGGACCAAAACCTCCACCCACATGGGGTGGCCGGTTTTTTTTTTTTTTTTTTTTTTTTTTTTATTTATTTTACTTTTGTTTTAACCATTAAAACATCTCCAATTTATTTTATAAAACTCATTTCATAAAATGCACATACATTTATATAATTATTTAACCAATTAAATAATTAATCTATATAAACAAATTATCCACATAATTTATTTAAATCCTCAAGTTTGTTTGTTTAGAAAACCAATTTTCTAAACAAGTAGTGTTCGGTATTCGTTTAAATGATCAAATCACTAAAAGAATACATTTGGTGTCGTCTAGCTTGTTATTGGGTATGACCCGACTTGGATCAAACACAGTTAGCCACATTAGTATAAGTATGTGTCTCGGGCATACGTAATTCCAACACTTAAGCCGATGCATTCGTCTGTTGCGTGGCCAAAATCTTCGTGGAAAGCTCACCACTTAGACTTGTTCTTGAAGCTGACAATCTTCTCATTTTTTCGGGGCTACCTTGCTTTTTCTCCCAGATCCTTCATGGCACAGATTAAGCCATGAGTATCCACAGAGAAACAATAATCGGAGACGCAAGGATAGTCTTCATCGTCATCTCCTTCTTCAACTGCCCGCACGTTCTGATTATTGGGCTTGGCGTACGGATTTGAATTGTGGTTCCTATTCCAGGATCTTTTATTGTTCTCGGGAGTTTCCTGTTTCTTTTGTCCTCCAAGGCGATCCTGGATCCTTTTGTCTTCTTCCAATCAGATGTATCTTAACGCCCTGTTTCTGACTTCGTCTAATGTCCTGCATGGAGTCATCACTAAATGATGTGTGAAAATGTATAATTATAATAAAGAACGAATCACAATTAAGCTTTAAATTTATAAAAACGAAAATCCTATAGAAACCACACAAAACCGGCAAGTGTACCAGCATCAAGGAAGTCCGGATGTCGAACTCAAAGACACGTGAAAACGTTTATGATTAAGAAAACTCTAACCAAGACTTACCAAAATAATATTTATTTAATTTTTAAGATTTTATTTAACTACTTAAATTAATTTAACTAAATGAAAACGTTTGACAAAACACTTTTAGAAAACTTTGATTTAAATTCAATATGTAAAAACGTCTACCTAGGAATGAATCATGTTGAAAGAAATAACAAGACAACGGATTGAAAATATTCAAGACACCGGTTATAAAAGATGACACAACCAAAACTTTTTCAAGAAAGTCAAATTACCTCTCAGTCTCTCTAACAAACTTTAACTTATTTTAGTTGATTTTTAAAGAACAAACGGGAAAACAATTATTAACATGTTCAAATATCGACTCACCTCTCGGTCTCCTCGACACACTATCCTAATGGAGACGAATACTACGCAACCAAGGATAGAGGAACAATTTAACTTAACCCAACTTAAACCAACTAATTGCACATAAACACTCAAACTTGACAAGACAAAACCCGCTCTCGCGCGGTCTTAATTCTAACAAGTAAAAGCAACGAGATAATATTACTTCTTATCACCTCTCGGTCTCAAAGAAGGTGTATTTTAACTGATTTTAGATGATATATTACCTACTTATCCCTACGGTTGCGCATCCCGCAAATAAACCCAAAACACCAAGTAAAGAGCTTAACAAGCAATCAATTAATCAAAACCGATTCAATTAACTAATGCAAGAGGATTATAATCAATAACAAATAAAACACAGCCATCACACACAATCTAATTCATGGTTTAGTTAAACTTTACATCAATAATATAAGTCTTGAACATTAAAAATCCATTAAACAAGTTAAAACCACTCAACAATCATCTATCCTAGGTAGAACAAACAAGTTTAGCTACTCATCACTTTTGGACAGCCATGCATACTTAATAAAAACATCACAAACATCATCATAAACATTATAAAACTCATTCAAGATCCAAACTCAATCAATTATAACTCAAACTATCAAACAATTGCAAAACAATTCAAATCAAAAGACCAAATCAAGATAGTTAGGGTTCTCGAAAGATAAATAAAGTTTAAGGATGTATACTAAGCAATATGGCTGAGATTTGTGAGTGTTTTGAAGCCCCTAGCTGCTGTCCAAGGGTTCCTCTTTGATTTCCAGCCGCCAACAGCCCCTATAGCCGCCTCTTTTTCTCTTTTTTTCTTCTTTTTCTTGCTGGCGGCAGCCTGTCCGATTGGACTGTTGGTATATGGGGTTAGGGTTTAGTGATTTCGGGTATTGGCTGAATGAATGGCTGAATCCAAGTGTTATTATCATAATATAATATAATATAAGGCTTTTAAGATGTGAGCTTGGACCGGGCCTTGATTAAACTTTGAAACTTTGACAATTAAACCCTCCAAGTTCTCTTTTTCTTGCCTTTTTTCCACATCTTTCCATAACCTACACAAAACATTTCAACTTTGTAAAACTTTGCACTTAACCCCCTAAACTTACATAAATTTGATATTAAATCATTAAAACATCATAAAATTGTAAGGAAATATAAGTGTGTTATTCAACACATCACTAAATCATCATAAAAGGGGGAGCTCTTCTGAATTCCATTCTTGAATGCTTCAACAGCAGTAGTCATGTCAAGGTTTGGGATTTCTAGAGCTTCCTTGCCAAATCTGGTAACGAAATCCCTAAGGGATTCATCACTAGGTTGGACAACACGATATAAATCACTGGTTAACCTCTCAAATTTCTGACTATAGGAAAATTGAGTGTTAAACAAGTTAACTAAGTGAGAGAAAGAAGTAATTGAAAAGGGAGGAAGACTTAGCAGCCATTTTAGAGCGGCTCCTGTTAGTGTGGATCCAAAGCCCTTGCATTGGAAATCTTCTTTGAGTCTTTCCGGAATAGGATTGATCTCCATCCTTTCCCTATACTGTGCTACATGTTCTTCAGGATCAGTGGTCTCGTCGTAAGTCTTCATATTCGGAGTCTGGAACCGCTTCGGGATTTCAGCATCACAGATAGGCGGAGCGAATCTGGATACTCTGTGGCTTCCCTCAGGTATCTCGGGAATTGGTCTTATTACCCCGGGAACACTGGATATCATATCCTTGAGCTTCTGCAGCTCCTTGGCCATGGCTTGGTAGATACCTGCATCCTGCATGGAACAACGGTTAGCATCTAAGGATAAAGGATCGTACAAGTTACCTCTTTGTTGAGTGAAGGTTGGCATCTCGGATGAGTAGATGGGATAGGAGGAGTCTGCGATAAGAGTTGGTCCTCCAGAGGCTATAGTCTGCATGGGGATTATGTCTCCTTCATGGACTTCGGAGGATCGTTGATGTTGGACGCCCGAGGATCCTAGATTCGGAAAGAAGGATCCTTGATTCGGGATAAAGGATCCTTGAGGTTGGGTACCATAGGATCCTTGTGGAAGGATGACCGGTCCTTGCCGATAATACGAGGATCCTTGATTCCGCTGACCCATGGATCCCTGTTGAAGGATAGATGATCCTGGCTGAAATAGCGAGGATCCTTGAGTCTGTTGACCCATGGACCCTGTTGAAGGATAGATGATCCTTGCTGAAATAGCTAGGATCCTTGAGTCTGTTGACCTATGGACCCCTGTTGAAGGATAAATGATCTTTGAGAGAACTGAGCCATGGATTATGGACTGGTGAAATCCAGCATCCTTGGCATTAAGGGGGTGAGATCCTCTGCTGGCCTCTTGTTCTTCTTGAGATCCTCTATCTCACGGAGGATCCTCTGATTAGTCTTGTTCTGCTGCTCCATGTATGCTTTAACCTGCGAAAACATAGATTAAACATCACTGTTAGTATTAATCACCGGGGCAGCAGCAACGGTCTTTGAGCTCTGGAAGACTGGTAGTTGCGTCTTGCTCCCAGTAGAAGCAGGCCGTTGCGTTCCCGTGATTGGCGGAGGCATCAGTGGCAAAGTCCTTGATGAGAGAGGAACTGTAGCCGGCATGGTTGATGAAGCAGAGGTTGATTGAGAGGCCATTGATAGTGATATGGGTATGAAAAAGTTGAGAATGATAAGAATAATATGGATTATAAAACCAATCGCCCCACGGTGGGCGCCAAATTGTTTTGGACAAAAATCTGCTAAGGATCAAGTATCCAAATCTGTTATGTGAGGTAAGGTGCTAACTCGTTAATGATAAGTACGTAATGGTAATATTGGTGAACACAAAGATTTGATCACGAGGGAAAAAGCCCTTAATCAAGATAGCGAGATAAGTGGAAGAATGAGTCTCATAGCCGTTGTTAATATTTGCACGTTCATCTTCACACGAATTCGTCCATTAATAGCTTCATTAAGGTAGGATCCTGGATCCATGTTCCAGCTATAGGATGTTCTGTGAGGATAGTTGATGCAAGTCCGTCTTAAAGTTGCTATACCTGTCTAATACATCACCATTCTAAACACAATCATTAGTAAACAAATAATACCGAGAATCATCGATCCGTTTTATCCTGATACATATTTCAAGGATAATCTATCCATAAGACAGTTAAGGATAAAGGATCCTCAGTATAAAATTTATGGCCTAACAAGAGTATACGAGTGTTTATGAAACCAAAGTTGTTAACTGTTAATTATTGCCATTAATACCATGTTATAGGTTTCTGGTCATGGTTGGTTTTTCAGCTTCTTGATAGTCTTATTCACAAGTGTTTTCATAACGAGAAGTTGAAAATGGGGTCGTTTAGGCGGGGATAACGAGTCATGGGGACAGGTACACATGTTTATATCGGCAACCTTATTCCTCCGGTATGTGTGTTAGTTGACCACATATATATATAATACACATATAATACATAGTACACACATGTCATTTGAGTGCTTTCATCGATGTTCATGGATCACGGGATCGTAGTTGGCAAAATGCAAAAGTGATAGAGGCAATTAAGTTAAACATTGTCTGGATGAGCGAGAGTGTGGGTACTGGGGGGTTGGGCCTCATACATTATACATATAAGCGTGGGTAATGAGAGGGGCGGGGGGTTGGTTCACTTAGAAAACATTTCTTTGACCTATTTTTCATTTGATTAACCCCAATACTATTTTGCAAGATGATCCGGCTTAATAGGTTTCTTTGTATTGGTATTTGTTTTTGTATTTGTAATTGTTCCAATATTAAGCATCACGATTATTATATTAAAAAAATTAGCAAAAAGCCAAAAAAGATGTCTGTTTATATTCAGTTACGTAATTAGTAGTTCGTTTGTGTTTGAAAAAAATGTTGAAATCAGTATGTATGTTAGTTTTGTTCATTTAGATGTTTTTTAATAAGCCGGGTCGGATAGTTTGAGATACTTGAAAATTTCCCTTTCATACCCTTACACCTAGCCCTGTTACAACTCTTTTTAAGTCCTCTTTATTTGCATTTGTGTCAAAGCAATTTTATGGATAGACAGCTGTTTATGAGTGGTACTGAGAGCAGAGTGATACTAGCACATCTTTTGCTAGTCCAGATACTAAACCGAGAGGAGAGATGTTATATTATGAGGGGTATGAGAATGTGTGCCTTAACCGAAAACAAAGTACACTCGTATGGACGGCTCTATTGTTTTTATTATAGCACTTAACCTTATTTGTGGGATGTCAATCTAGAAAGTGTCAGTCTAGGAAACTGGGTATGACCTTAAACCTTACTAGTATTAATGGCAATAATTTACATACCTATGATGGAGGTTGATGTTTGTTTTAGAGTTTGTTTGAGGTCAAGCAAAAGATAAGTATGGGGATGTGATGGTCGGTTAATTTGTATATTGTTTAGTTCGTTTATTTCTTAGAAATCGTTTATTTTGGAAACTTCGATACTTCATACGTGTATTATTTTATTTCAGGTTACAGGTGTTAAAGTACTTAATTTGGACCTGCTGATGCATGTATTGAAGACCCGGGATGTTCAGCACGCTAAAAAAGACGTACAAATGAAGTTTGCCGATGGCATGTCCCATCGCGATACGCGATGCGCATGATCGAAGACCCATCGCGATGGGTTTAAATGAATAGTTGACCAAAAGGATCCATCGCGATACACGATGGACCAAAAGGATCCATCGACCAATGAAGACCCCATCACGTACCGCGATGGGAGGTGCAGACAGGCAACTATGGTTTATAACATATTTCCATCATAAAAGAATCTATTTCCGTTTTTATCAAGGCATGCGACTTTCAGAGGTTCCAAGGGGTGATTCCATTATTCCATCTTGTGTCAAGATCATATACATGCTCCATATTACCCATATCGAAGATCTAATGATATCAAAGCTCGGCTAATCTCCTAGAATCTCACCCGGGAATGTATAGGTTGTATTTCTTTCAGTTTTCTCATGTGACTAAGAACACTTTTGTATAATTGTTTATGGTTGATATATGATTTTTGATGTTTGGTATTTCTGTGTGTTCAATCGGTTTAGGTTTACGTTGATCTAAACGATTCGTTACCAGTTGTTAGAATAATTGATCATATGACTGTGTGATTAGATTAAATACGACAAAACATATAATTGCCCTTAACTGAGTCACAGTGGCAGAGACTTTTTGATAACCAGTGCCGTGTGTAAAGCGATTGTTGATGTCTAAGGTTTTGTCTGATTGATCAGTCTGTAGTTAACCTTTAATAATTAATCTGTTAGGTTGCATGAGATCACTGTAGATTGCTTACTTGAATTCTCGGGTGTGATTTGCTCTTGTCAATTGGTTGAAATTTGGTTATTTGTTCGTTTGCTTAATTCTATAAATTCAACTTATTTGCTTGTGTGATCAACACTAAATCTGTTACTTCATAATCTTGAAACTGTTTACACGATACATTGACCACATAATCCTGGTGGATACGATACCTTATTTACCCTATCTACTTAGGTTATTTAGGTTTTTGGATGACTCTAACGACGGTCATCAGAGACCATCTTTCGACCTTTCGATTCTTCAGTCTGATGCGACGAATACTCTAAAAACCGGGTTTGCTTTCAGGCTTGTCCTTTTTTCATTGGTCACTCGTATCCTTTCCCTTCTTTTACCCAACGCTTCTTTGACGCAACCGGAATGTGTTATATACAGGTTATGCCGAAGATCTGAAGGGTCTTGCGCACCATTGAGAAGATAATAGAGGAAGAGAATATTGAGTTTAGTGTCCAGGAGCTATTATACCTTTACATCTTAACCACTCACGGGTCAAACAGATCGTTTTGAAATTCAAACCCGAACAACCAACTCCGATTTCAAAAGTTACCCAAAATGGCTCCTTTTGGAGGAATCAATTTTTTTTTTGCTAATCAAAGCTCCATTCCTGGTGGGGTTGATTTACCGTTGAAATGTGTTAACAAGGGAAAGATCCTAGATCCTTGAAAAAGAAACAGTTTAGGATAATTGATCATTCTTTTAATTATTCTTCTATGTTTTTTCTTCTTGTAGTGGATAACTTCGCTTCGTTGGCCAACTTACCTGGAACAAGAGAAAAAGCAAAGAAATTTTTTGATCTGGATCCTGAAGTTCGTACCTTCCTGGCCAAATTTATAGAAGCTTTTTGTGAAGACTATTCAGAATCCACCGGAAATATGTCAAGTAAGATTTAAAGTTTTATAATAAAGTAAATTAACAGAAAACTTGTCTTTTCCTTGTGCTTGGTAAGCGCTCAGAAGTCCAGCAAATCAGTCAGCAAGTTCTTCTAGGAAGATATCGATTGCCTCATAACTCCTCCAGTTGTCAAGAAGGAAGCTTTGAAGGCAACTTTCATTTCTGAGCCACGAACCGCTACTACCCGGGCCAAATCAGGAGCATCCTAGAGGAAGAGAACTTCAGAATCAGAAAGTCCTTTCGATATGCTCACTGCAGTAAGTATCCTTGATCATGATATTCCTTGTTTATGAATCAAGTATCCTTCCAACCTTGTCCAATTATCTTATATAGGCAGTCAACTCTTCCAAAGGATATCACGAGAAGATCGTGAGCGAACTGGAGGAGAGCCTTACTGGGATGCGAACCTCGGCTACTGCGAAGGACAAAGCTCAAGCCAAGCTTTCTAATAAGAAGAAGCTTCTGGAGGATCTGCTATCCACAACGGAGTCCCAACATCAAGAAGAAGTGAAGAAAGCTACTGAAGAGGCCAAGATGTGGGCAGCCAAGTCGACATTGTAGGCTAGATCAAGATGGCTATGGATGCTGGTGATCCTACCTGGGATGTGGAGAAGTGGAGGCAAGCTCTGGTGGCGCTTGGTGGTGGAGATGATGAAGAAGTTGTGATGACTTAAGGGAGCGGAGCTGGAACAAGCAAGGAAGGAGCAGAGGTGGTGGAAGAAGAAGGTGCTGGAATGGGCGATGAAGGATGAAAAGAAAAGGCCTGAGCTCATGTTTCTTTGTTTTCTGTGTTGGTATTTTATGGATATTATGTTTGTGTACCTAATACAATAGTTATTAGGGTAAAGGAAATGTGATCCTTAAGACAATTCTCAAGGGTAGCAAAGGTGGGGGGATCCTCTGTTTGTGGGGATGAAGCCTTTGATGCCCCTGTGTTTATTTTCCTGCACTTTGATGAACAATTAGTAACACCTGCTTAACCCGAGTGGATGATCCATCTTTTAAATGGTGAAGTCTGGGTTAAGGATTTTCGTAAGTCCAGGTGACTTATGATTAATAATAACTTAAAACTTTTGATTATTTGCGTGTTATTTATTATTCTGAAAACATATATGTTATAGTTTAAGTTTTATTAAAAGTTTTGAGAAAAGTTTCAAGGATAAATTATCCTTATAAAAACATTTTAAGAATCATGGATCCTTATATCTATAAAGAAATAAATCAAAACTAAATAAGCATAAATTGATAAGTTGAAATCATACCATAAGATCTAATTAGACCTAGGTTACCATAGATGTTGATCCTTCTGTGATCCTTGTAATTTGACCTTAGGATACCTGATACAAATAACTTATAACATTAACTAGGATTAAACCCACCAAACTGTGGACAAGCCCAAATAAACGGATGTATAACTGGGGACTCGCCCAAACCGGGATTTAGCCGAAACGTGAGTGACGTGAAAATGCCAAAACTTTAGCTAGCATGAAAATGTTAGAAACCTTTGTCTTAAGATAACATGAAAATGTTATAAACCGGGGGTATGGTACGTCTACCATAAATCGTAGGATCCACCATATAGCCTAAAACAACGAAATTGTCAGCCACTAAGCGTGTACTTGTCCCGCTTCCCCGAACTATACTTTGGATAATGTGCGCTATATGGGAGAGTGTAGAAACTCTAATTCGTAAGAAATGTGAAAACCTTTAAACCTTGGAAGATATGATCATCAGGGGTCACACCTTAATCGTGGGCTAGACCAAAGATATAGTAATGTACCTTAAGCGTGAGGGAGAGGTGGCCAACCTCTTAGACATTGAACCTCTTATTGAAATCTACATAGTTACTTAAACTAGGAAAGATAAATGTTAAGGATATATTATCCTTAAGTTAGTAATGTGACTCTAAAAAAATAAATAATAGAATAAAATTTTACCAACTTAAGGATCCTTAATTCTTAAAGGATCCATGATCCTGGCTAGACAAATACTTCTTAAGATGGATGGAATTCCATGCCCTTGGTAATCTGTCACCTTCCATGGTAAGTAGACGGTATGCCCCCTTTCCTGCTTCTGATTCGATCAAGTAGGGGCCTTCCCACTTAGGTACTAGCTTTCCATCTGCGGGATTAGTTGTATTTTGGAAAACTTTCCTCAAGACTAGATCTCCTTCTTGAAATCTTCTGATCCTTATATTTTTGTTGTATTCCCTAGCTAACCTTTGTTGATATGTTGTCTTTCTGATCTTGGCTAGGTCTCTAAGCTCATCAACAGTATCTAGATCTTGGAGAAGAATTTCATTATTGGTCTGAGAATCACGGATGCTTGTTCTAGTAATAGGAACCACCATTTCTATAGGGATTACATCTTCTGATCCAAACACCAATGAGAAGGGTGTTTGACCTGTTGCATTCTTTGGTGTTGTTCTATCAGCCTAAAGGACATAAGGAAGCTCCTCAGCCCACTTGACTTTCTTGGATCCTAGCTTCTTCTTCAAGTTGTTGATGATAATCTTGTTGCTTGATTCTGCTTGTCCATTGGCTTGAGGGTGAACAGTTGTAGAAGTAATCATCTTGATGCCCAAACTGTCACAAAAGTTAGTGGTTATTTTCCCGATAAACTGAGAACCATTGTCACATATAATTTCTGAAGGAACACCAAATCTAGTAATAATATTTCTTTTAATGAAAGATATCACCTCTTTTTCGCGGACTTGTACAAAAGTTTCTACTTATATTGTAGCATCCCGTTTTCTCGTTTCGGTTAATATAATAAAACATGAGTTATTATGAGTCGGGCTAGTGTTGGGTTAAATAGATATGTGTTATGGACTTGGATTAAAACAAAAAGAAAGTAGGTAAAGACCATGGGCTTAAGCCCATGACCCATAATATATAAACATAAATTACTTATTAATCCATCCATTTCACCTATTCCATACACCATCCAAAATACACACTTAAGCTCTCTCTCATATTTCTCTTCTCTCTAGCCCAAATAACCAAGAAAACCGAGCATTAATAATGTTATGATATCTTATGGACTTAAACCCGCTAGACCTAGTCGCGTAACGACGAGCCGACACCCTAAACCGTTAAAGTCACGAGATTCGGATGGAATCGGGTATAAGCCGGTCAAAAGACGGGCTTAGAGGTCACCCTAGCTCGGATCTGGATCGAACGGGAAGAAAAATGGTGAAAACGGTGCTAAATACGTTTTTCCGGCCACCGCCAGGTTTTCCGGCACGGCGGCGCCAGAAAGACGGCGCTGGAAAGGCGGCGTAAATTTTAAGGATGTCAGAGAATGTTTCTGACATTATCTGACCTAACCCTAATTCGTTAACAAAAATATAACGAATTAGAGTCAGTTCGTTATGCTCATTCATTAAGGAAATATAACGAATTAGCATCAGTTCGTTATGCCCATTTGTTAAGGAAATATAACGAAGTAGCAGCAGTTCATTATGTCATTCGCTACAGAGAGATAACGAATGAAACCTCATTCATTAGAAGGTTCATTTGTTATAGAGGGTCATTCGTTATAAGGGCGAGTTCGTTATAAAGGTCAGTTCGTTATAAAGACCAGTTCGTTATAAGGACCAATTCGTTATGAGGGTCAAATCGTTATAAGTTAAGGAGTAACGAATGAACTTCTTCCGTTAACGAACTGGATAACGAATTAAGTTTGAAAGAATGGCAGAAAGGTCCCTAGACTGAGAAAAGAATGAATTAATTGCAAAGAAGCCCTCGAACTTTATGAGTTAGCAAATAAAATAATAATCTAAAATCTAATGAAAAATGTGTTAAGACAGTTAATGGGAATAAAATTTTCCAAGCTGACCTGGCATCTCGACCCCAGCCAGGGGCTCTGCCCCTTGGACCCTACTAGGGGCTGCGGCCCCTAGACCCCACTGCCCCCGGACCCCCGTTCATTGAGGGTTATAATTATACTAGAAACACGATATGGTTAGCGATAGATAATTGATACGTTTAATTGTTATACAGTTAGTCATGCATAGCTAAAGAAAGGAATAACCAAAAACAGTGAACGTAACTGCATTCAGGTGAGTTTCTAGCCCCATTCCTTGTTATGTTTTCGGGGCTGTGTGCATACTCGATGTGATTAGTTAATATACTTACCTTAAGTGGTAAGTGTACGTCTTATATGACTTATGTATGAGTGAATGCTTGACGATGCATGAACGATCTTCAGATATTGCATGTACCGTCAAGGGATAGTTTAAAGATATGATTGATATATATATATATATATATGATGTATAAATGATGTATGAACGTATGGAAGTTATAATTATGAATGCATAGAAAGCTATGGAAGGTATAGTTAGAAAAGGGAACCGACCCTGTTAATATCGGCGAATGTAGGGAACTGACCCTAATAATATCGGTGAATGTAGGGAACCGACCATAATAATATCTGCGAATGTAGGGGACCGACCCTAATAATATCGGTGAATTTTATAGGGCAGAATGTTCTTTAAAACGTATATGTATGAATGAAAGTATGTATGTAAGTATGAAAGAAAGAATGAAAGTACGTATCTATGTAAGTATGTAAGTAAATATGAAGGTATGTACCATCGGGTGCATATGTAAGTATGTGTATGTATTGCATGTCGTCTGATTAACTAGAACTCACTCAGCATAACTGACTTTTAGTATGCACGCAGGTTAATCGACTGAGACAGCTGGCTTGAGAAAGACACATGGAAGGATTGGAAGAGAATGGCATCTGAAGATTGTCATGATGTTTTGACGTTCTCATCTATGTTATTTTTTAAAAGAAAAGTTACGAACGTTTGTAATGAATGGTTGACTATAATCTTTTTATATAGTGAAAGTTTCAATTAACTCTAATATTTAGAACTGTGTTTATGAGTAAATCCAAGGTCCAAGTAGGGCACCGGGATCGGAGCCTTACATCTATCCACTATGAGAAGTAATCAGTCATGGCAAGCATGAATACTTTTCCTCTTGGCGCTTTAGGTAGCTTACCCAAAATATCCATGCCCCAATTCATGAAAGGCCATGATGAGAATATAGGATACATCAGTTCCGCTGGTTGGTGCAAAATGTTGCTATGTCTTTGACAAGCATCACATTTCTTTGAATATTCCATGGCATCTTTCTTCATGATTGGCCAGAAGTATCTTGTTCTTAGAATTATAGAGAATAGATCTCTACCTCCAGTGTGATTACCACAATCACCTTCGTGAAAGTCTTTGAGCACCTCGTGGATTTCAGGTTCCTCAATACACCTTAAGTATGGACGTGCAAGAGATTTCCTATACAGAATATCATTTAATAAAATGTATTGTGATACCTTAAGTCTGAAGGTTTTAGGAATTTCTTTAGCGGGGATTTCTCCATCTTGAATGAATTTCTTGATTGGGAGGATCCAAGATCCTTGATTATTTGAGGATAATGGATCCCAAAGCACAATCTCTTTGTTAGTTGTTATCTCCCCAACTTCTTGTTCTCCTATTGCTGATGAGAATACATGGATGATTGGAATTTTTGTGGCTTCCGGAACCTTCAAAGATGAAGCTAAATTTGCTAAGGCATCTACCCTAGCATTCTCTTCCCTTGGTACCTGTATAATACTAAAAGAATCGAAGAACTCTGACAGTTCTTTCACAATGTGTAGATATTTAATTAGTTTTTCTCCTTTAACAACATATGAGCTATTAAAGTGGTTATCTATTAATAACGAATCTATATACACCTGAAGATACCTGATACTCATGTGTTTAGCTAGTTGCAAACCTTAGATTAAAGCATCGTATTCTGCTTCATTATTTGTGGCTTGAAACTCACAGGCTATAGACTGGGGTATTATGTCCCCCTGTGGTTATTTCAGTAGAACACCTAGACCTGTTCCTCTAAGGTTGGATGCCCCATCCGTGAATAAGATCCAAGGATCCTTGGTTTCCTCCAGCTGTTGGGCCTCCAAGTCGGCTTCCTTTTGTAAATCACTACTGAAATCAGCCACAAAGTCAGCTAACGCTTGAGATTTGATATATGTCCTTGGCTTGTATTGGATATCGTATGCACTCAGCTTTACAGCCCATTTAGCCATCCTACCTGACATCTCTGGTTTTCTAAGAACATTCTTGATAGGATAGTTAGTTTTAACAGTTATAGTATGAGTTTCAAAGTAGTGCCTTAACTTAGTAGAAGCCATAATAAGTGCAAGAATTAATTTTTCTAAATGAGAATACCTGGCTTCAGCATCTAGAAGACTTTTACATACATAATAAACAGGATATTGCTCACCATCATGATCCTTTACAAGGACGACACTTACTGCATTTCCCGATACATCTAGGTACAAGGATAGGGGTTCCCCATCTATTGGCTTCATTAATGCTGGTGCTGAGGATAAATAATCCTTCAAGGCTTTGAGTGCAGCCTCATGTTTCTCCGTCCACTCGAAATTTTTATTCTTTCTGAGGATATTAAAGAAATCCTTACACTTCTTCGAAGATCGAGAGATGAATCTATTCAAGGTTGCGATTCTTCCACTCAACCTTTGCACATATGTTGCATTCATGGGTGACTTCAGGTTGATGATGGTCTTTATTTGTTCCGGGCAAGCCTTTATACCCCTCTTAGTGATCATATAACCAAGGAATTTTCCCGCTTTAACACCGAAATGGCATTTAGACGGGTTGAGTTTTATGTTATACTGGTCGAGGATATTGAAGGCTTCTTCCAAATCTTTAAGATGATCTTCAGCCTTCTTGGACTTGACTACCATGTCGTCTATATATACCTCCATGGTCTTTCCTATTTGATCTTTTAACATCATGTTGACTAAGCGTTGATAAGTTGCACCTGCATTTCTTAGTCCAAAAGGCATGGAAATATAGCAATATATTCCAGTACGAGTCATGATTGTTATGTCTTCCTGATCAGATGGTTCCATCTGAATTTATTGAAATCCAGAGGAAGCATCCATAAAGGTAAGCATCTCATGTCTTGCAGTTGCTTCCACCATGGAGTCTATATGTGGTAATGGGAAAGGATCCTTGGGACATGCCTTGTTTAAATCGATGAAATCGACACATACCCTCCATTTTCCATTCTTTTTTTAAACAACCATAACATTAGCTAACCATCGAGGATACTTAACCTCTCTGATCATACCGGCCTTAAGAAGTTTTTCAACTTCTTCTTGTATGATCGCATTCCTCTCAGGAGCGAATTTTCTTTGCTTATGGTGAATGGGTTTAATAGAATTATCAAGGCCTAGTTTATGAGTAATTACCTCTTTTGATATACCTGTCATGTCTGAATGCTTGAAGGAACATGTGGATTTTCGTTGCTTGAGGAAGGATACTAGATCCTCCTCAATATTAGTAGGGATACTGGATCCTAGGAAAATTTTACATCTGGATCCTCGGGGTCTAAGCATACTTCTTTCAGGTCTTGCTCTCGAGCTTCCAGTACATTCCTAGGATTTTGCTATAGTTTCTATGCTACCGTTTGCTTAGCCGCCGGCTTCATGGATGAGGAATAATAGTTCTTCGCTTCCATTTGGTAGCCATCTATTCTCACTACCCCTGAAGGAGTTCGATACATTGGTGATAAGTAGATGTTACTGACTTCATTCCATGTAGCCATGGTCTGCCAAGAATAACGTTGCAACAAGACAAATTATCAACAACACAAAATTTATGGTAAGAGTTCACTCCCTCAATGTAAATAGGAAGCTTGATGTCCCCTAATGTTTTCTTAGTCTCGCCACTGAAACCAATGAGCATGGATGATCGGGGAACGATTTCTGAATTTGGGATATTCATCTTCTTGAGCACGTCATATTGAATGATATTAACTGAACTTCCGCCATCAACTAGGATCCCGCGCACATAATTATTAGCAATAAATAGAATTATAATCAAATCATCGTGATGAGGATCCTGGATGCTCGTTTTAACCTCTTCATCAAAGAAGATTCTCTTATCAGTCGTTAAGGTAGTGGATATGACAGGTCACTCTCCGTTCTCTAACTTTGTTTCTTTAGCATGTCTCTTGGCCGAGGAGAAGGAAGTTCCACATATATCCGAGCCACCAGAGATGAAATTGATGACTTGCGCATCAGGTGGGGGCGGAGCTGCTTTCTGTGGGACATCTTCAGGATCCTGGATCCTTGACTTTTTTCTTCCTTGGAGCTCCTTGAAGCGGCCTTTGCTTAAGATAACCAATCTCTCTTCTTAGACCAATGCACTCGTTAGTCAAATGGCCAAAATCTCCATGGAATGCACACCACTTGGATTTGTCTTTGAAGGATGTTGACTTCTCATTTTTCCGAGGCCACCTTGCTTTCTCTCCAAGATCCTTCATGGCAGAAATTAAGCTGTGAGTATCAACAGAGAAGCAATACTCAGAATACTTGGATCATCCTCATTATTATCGTCTCCTTCTTAGACTGCTCGGACATTTTGATTGTTGAATTTTGAATAAGGCTTCGAGTTGTTGTTCTTAAATGAGGATCCTTGTTTCTTATCAGGTGACTCTTGTTTTGTTGGAGTTTCTAACCATTATTGGATCTTCTTATCATTCTTTTGCCTTATAAACCTGAGTGACCTGTTTCTGACTTCATCTAAAGTCCTGCATGGGGTCATCACAAGATCGTTATAAAATGGGGAGCCCTTATGTAACCTCATCTTGAATGCCTCAACAGCTGTAGCCATATCAAAATTAGCGATCTCTAGGCTTCCTTGCCAAAATTTGTAACAAAATCCCTTTTGGATTCATCACAAAGTTGGATAACTCTATATAAATCACGAGTT
Source organism: Bidens hawaiensis (assembly GCF_021521415.1). Taxonomy (NCBI): domain Eukaryota; kingdom Viridiplantae; phylum Streptophyta; class Magnoliopsida; order Asterales; family Asteraceae; genus Bidens; species Bidens hawaiensis. The sequence goes on from NW_027494374.1 coordinate 54,549, forward strand.
AAATTTTCAAATTTTCTACTACAAGAAAATTGGTTGTTGAACCAATTAACTAAATGCGAAAAAGAAGTAACAGAGTAGGATTGAAGACTTAGCAGCCATTTAAGTGCAGATCCTGTTAATGTGGATCCGAAACCCTTGCATAGGCAAGCTTCTTTGAGTCTTTCAGGGATGGGGTTAATCTCCATCCTCTCCCTATACTGAGCCACATGCTCTTCTGGATTGGTTGTTCCATCGTACAACTTCATATTAGGGGTTAGAAAGCGTTTTGGGATCTCAGCATCACATATTGGTGGAGCCAATCGGGACAGCTTGTGGCTCCCTTTTGGTATCTCAGGAATTGGTCGGACCACTCCTAGCACGCTGATATCATATCCTTTAGCTTCTGAAGTTCCTTAGCCATAGCCTGATTGATACCTGCTATCTGCATGGAACCAAGATTAGAGTCTAAGGATATCCGATTATATGTGTTACCTCTCGGTTGATTGAACGTCAGCATCCCAGAAGAGTATCCAAGGTAAGAAGCATCTGCCATGGTAGTTGGTCCACCAGAGGCAGTGGTCTGCATGGGGATGATGACTCCTTCATGGACCTCTGAGGACCTTTGATGCTGAAGTCCTGAGGATCCTTGAGTCTGGAAGAAGGATCCTTGAGGCTGGAAGTTGAAGGATCCTTGATGATACAACCTAGAGGATCCTGACTGATGGATGATCCTTGCTGAAGGAAAGAGGATCCTTGACTTTGTTGACCCATGGATCCTGGTTTAAGGATAGATGATCCTTGCTGTAAGAATGAGGATCTTGGAACTTGCTGACCCATGGACCCCGATTGAAGGATAGATGATCCTTGTTGGAAAATTAAGTATCCCTGAGCCTGTTGACCCATGAACCCCGTTAAAGGATAGATGATCCTTGCTAGAAAATTGAGGATCCTTGAGCTTGCTAATCCATGAACCCCGGTTGATGGATAGATGATCCTTGAGAAAATTGAGCTGAGGATCCCGGAGTGGTGAAATCCAGCATCCTAGGCATCAGGGGAGTCTGATCCACCGCTGGCATCTTAGTCTTCTTGAGATCCTCTATCTCACGTGGAATCTTTTGGTTAGTCGTGTTCTGCTGCTCCATATATGCTTTAACCTGCGAAAACATAGCAGAAACATCATTATTAGAGTTAACTACCGAAGTGGCTGCAATGGTTTTTTAGCTCTAGAAGACTGGAATCTGCGTCTTCTTTCCAGCAGTGGTGGTCTTCGGTGCTCCTGCAAGTGGAGGAGGCATTGGTAGTGAAGCTCTTGATGAACGTGAAGTGTGTGCGCTAACTACTCTAGCTTGCTCGGAGATTGATAGTGAACGTGAAGTGTTTTACCAAATTGATCATAAGCTCAATTAATAGCAAAATTAACAATAACTAAATGTCCTATCTTTGCGCCACTCCCCCACTAGCCGTTTCCAGGCTCTGAACTCTGCTCGAGGCCACCATGATAAGATAGTTGGAGAATACGAGGAGACCCTTTCTAGGATGAGGTCCATGGCCGCCGCAAAGGACAAAGCGCTTTCCAAGATTACCAATGAGAAGAAACAGGCCGAGGATCACGCATCCACACTTGCAGTCCAAATGCAGGAGGAGATCAACCGTGCCACCAATGAAGCAAAGATTTGGGCAGCCAAATCGGTTTTGCAGGCTATGATGAAGCTGGTAACCGAAGCCAATGATCCATCCTTCGACAAATCTTCATGGGACATAGTGCAGTGGAAGCAATCCTTGGCTGATCTGGGAGGCGGTGAGGACGAAGAGGAAGGTGAGATGGGTGATGCGAGTGGAGCAGGTGTGAGTGGAGTGAAGGAGACGGACGAGGGTGAAGAAGGCAAGGAAGCAGCAGCGGAGGGTGAAGCAGTTGCTTAAACGGGCGACGAAGGATATGAAGACAAGTTCTAAGCCCGTTTTTTTTTTATTTTGCTATGTTTTTATGGATAATTGCTATGGTTTGTAACAGACAAAAGTAACTTAGGATAAAGGATCCATGATCCTTAAGATAATTTTCAGGGGTAGCAAAGGCGGATGAATCCTCTATTTGTGGGGATGAAACCTTTGATGCCCCTGTTTTATTTTCCTGCACTTCATGCACAGTTAGTAGCAACTTACTTTAACCTGGATGGATGGTCCATCTTTTCAAATGGTGAAGTCCGGGTTAACTTTTGGTAATATTAAGTAAGTTTTCTAATAAATATGATCTTTTTATTATTTGCTTGTTTATTTATTGTATGAAAGTTGTTTGATATAGCTTTAGTCTGATTGAAGATTTTAAGAAGTAATCTTGAGAAAGAATTTTAGGATAGAGTATCCTTATGAAGAATAATTATAAAAAATTTAGGATAGAATATCCTCGTAGAAATAATTCACAGATTTTAAATCCTTAATCAAATAGATTTATTAGGATCCTAGCTAAACCAATATAAATTTAAAAGTAGAAATCATAAGACAGGGTCTAAGTAGACCTAAGTTACCATAAGTATAGATCCTTCGGTGATCCTTGTAGAAATAAGCTAAGGATTTTGAATCCATAAGTCTTGATTCTTGTCATTGGACTTAGAACATCTGTTGCAAAGAGCTTATAAGATTAATTGGGGTTAAACCCGTTAAGCTGGGGACAAGCCCAAATAATAAACTTGGGACAAGCCTGTGCAACTGGGGACAAGCCCAAACACTAGGGACAAGCCCAAACTAGGGAAAAGCCCAAAAACTGGGGACTGGCCCAATATAGGGATGTTAACTGGGGACTCGACCAAACTGGGATTTAGCCCAAATGTGAGATAACATGAAAATGTTATAAAACGGTGGTATAGTACATCTACCATAAACATAGGATCCTCCATATAGCAAAAAGACAACAAAATTGTCAGCCACTAAGCGTGTACTGGTCCCGCTGCCCCGAACTATATGTTGGATAGCGTGCGCTACAGGCGAGAGTGTAGAAACTCTAATTCGTATGAAAGGTGAAACCCTTTAATCCTTGGAAGATATGACCATCGGGGGTCATACCTGAATCGTGGGCTAGGCCAAGGGATATAGTAATATACCTTAAACGTGAAGGAGAGATGGCCAACCTCTTGATCATTGAACATCTTACCACAATCCTGCATTGTTACTTAAATCTTGGAAAAAATAAATGTTAAAAATATGTTATCCTTGAATAAATAAAGGCCTTAAATAAATAAGTGATCAGATAGATATTACCTATTTCAGGATCCTTGATCCTTAAAGGATACTTGATCTTCAGAGGATATGTGATCATGATCAGAAAAGTACTTCTTGAGGTGGATGGCATTCCAAGCTCTTGGTAACCTGTTGCCTTCCATAGTGAGCAAATGATATGCCCCATTTCCTGCCTCCGATTCAATCAAATAAGGACCTTCCCACTTGGGTGCTAGCTTTCCATCAGCCGGATTGGTTGTATTCTGGAATGCTTTCCTCAAGACCAAATCTCATTCTCTAAATCTTCTGATCCTTATACTTTTGTTGTATGCCCCAGCTACCCTTTGTTGATATGAAGTCATCCTGATCTTGGCTAGATCTCTAAGTTCTTCAACAGTATCCAGGTCTTCAAGAAGGATTTCTTTATTAGCTTCAGGATCACGGAACCACCATCTCTGTCGGGATTAATGCTCGGATCCAAACACTAATGAGAAGGGTGTTTGGCCTGTTGCATTTTTTGGTGTCGTCATGTCAGCCCAAAGTACATACGGTAGCTCTTCAGACCATTTGCCTTTCTTGGATCCTAGCTTCTTTTTCAAATTGTTGATGATTATCTTGTTGCTTGACTCCGCTTGACCATTAGATTGAGGATGCACTTGAGTAGAGGTAATCATCTTGATGCCCCAACTGTCACAAAAGTTAGTAGTTCTTTTCCCAATAAACTAGGATCCATTATCACAAACATTTTCAGATGGGATACAAAATCTAGTTATAATATTTCTTTTTAAGAAGGATATGACTTCCCTTTCTCGGACTTGTACGAATGCTTCTGCTTCAATCCATTTAGAGAAATAGTCTGTCATAGCAAGCATAAAGACCTTTCCACCTGGTGCCTTTGGGAGCTTGCCAACAATATCCATTCCCCATTTCATGAAAGGCCATGAAGAGGATATAGATACATTGGTTCTGCTAGCTGATGAAGGATGTCCGCATGCCTTTGACATGCATCACACTTCTTTGAGTACTCCATTGCATCCTTCTTGATCGTCGGCCAGAAGTACCCAGTCCTTAGTATCCTGGAGAATAATGCTCTTCTCCTCTGTGTGGTTGCCGCAATCGCTCTCGTGGAAGTCTTGGAGTACCTCTTGTATTTCACGATCCTCAATGCATCTCAAATAGGGACCTGCAAGAGATTTCCTATCAGAATATCATGTAATAAAATGTATTGTGATACCTTGAGCTTGAAGGATTTCGGATTCTCCGTAGCTGGGATTTCTACATGTTGAATGTATTTTTTTGATTGAGAAGATCCGGGATCCTTGGTTATTTGAGGATGATGGATCCCAAACTACGATCTGTTTGTCAGTTGTTATCTCCCCAACTTCTTATCCTCTTATTGCTGGCGAGAGTATATGGATGATTGGGATCTTCGTGTCTTCTGGAATCTTCAAAGATGAGGCTAAATTCACCAAAGAACTTCTCCAGCATTCGCTTCCCTTGGTACCTAATCAATGCTAAACAATTCGAAGGATTTTGCTAATTCCTTCACAACACCTAGATATTTGATTAGTTTTTCACCTTTAGCAGCATATGAGCCATTAAAATGGTTAGCTATGAACAATGAATCTATATATACTTGAAGATACCTTATCCTCATGTGTTTAGCTAATTGCAAACTTGCGATCAGAGCTTCATACTCTGCCTCATTATTTGTCGCTTGGAACTCACAGGCTGTAGACTGGGGTATTATGTCCCCCATGTGGCGATTTCAGTAGTATGCCCAATTCCGTTCCTCTTACGTTGGATGCTCCATCTGTGAAGAGGATCCAAGGATCCTTGGTTTCTTCTAGTTGCTGGACTTCTAAATCAGCTTCCTTTTGCATGTCACTGCTGAAATCAGCCACAAAGTCTTCTAGTTCTAGCGATTTGAAAGCTTTTCTAGGCTCATACTGAATGTCATATGCACTGAGCTTCACAGCCCACTTGGCTATCCTTCCTGACAATTCCGGTTTTCTAAGCAGATTCTTAACAGGATAATTAGTTCTCAAAATAATAGTATGTGTTTCAAAGTAATGCCTCAATTTAGTGGAAGCCATAATCAAAGCAAGGATTAATTTTTCAATGTGAGAATACCTGACCTCTGCATATAAGAGGCTTTTACTTCCATAATATACCGGGTGCTGTTCACCTTCATGATCCTTAACGAGGATGGCACTTATCGCGTTAGCTGAAACTGCTAGGTATAGATATAAGGATTCTCCATCCATAGGCTTCATCAGAGCTGGTGCTAAGGATAAGTAATCCTATAAGGCTTTAAGGGAGACTTCATGCTTCTCTATCCATTCAAACTTCTTGTTTTTCCTAAGGATGTGATAGAAGTCTTTGCACTTCTCCGAGGATCTGGAAATGAATCTACTGAGAGCCGCTATTCTCCCCGTCAATCTTTGGACATCCTTAGCGTTCACAGGAGACTTCAAGTTAATAATGGCTTCTATCTACTTGGAGCAGTATATGCCGGTAGGAGTCATGAATGTTGTATCCTCTTGATCAGATGGTTCCATATGAATTAGTTGAAACCCAGAGGAAGCATCCATAAAGGTGAGAATCTCATGTCATGCCGTTGCATCCACCATGGAATCTATATGTGGTAACGGGAAAGGATCCTTGGGGCATGTCTTGTTTAAAGCAGTAAAATCGACACACACCCTCCACTTTCCATTCTTTTTAGAAACAACAACCACATTAGCTAACCATCGAGGATACTTAACCTCTCTGATCATACCGGCCTTAAGAAGTTTTTCAACCTTTTCTAGTATGATCGTGTTCCTCTCAAGAGAGAATTTCCTTCGCTTCTGATGGACAGGTTTAACAGATAAATCAAGGCCTAACTTGTGAGTAATTACCTCCTTAGAAATACCTGTCATGTCTGAATGTTTGAAGGCAAACGTAGAATTTCTTCGTTTTAGGAAGAATATTATATCCTCCTCGATCTCACTAGGGATACTGGATCCTAGGAACACCTTCACATTTGGATCCTCGGGATCCAAGAACACTTCCTTTATGTCTTTATCCTGAGCTTCCAGCACGTCCCAAGGATGTTGTTGTGGTTTCTATGCTATCGTCTGTTTAGCTGCTAGGTTTATTGATGAAGAATAGTAGTTCTTGGCCTCGACTTGGTCACCATCTATCCTTACTACTCCCCAAGGAGTTGGTAGTTTGATACATTGGTGGTAAGTAGAGGCCACTGCCTTCATTCCATGTAGCCAAGGCATGCCCAAAATAACATTGCAACAAGAAAGTTATCTATAACACAAAACTTTTTATAAGAATTTAACCCTTCGATATATATTGGGAGTTTGATGTCCCCCAATGTTTTTTTGGTTTCGCCACTGAAACAGACTAGCACCGAAGTCCATGGGATGATCTCTGAGTCCGAGATGTTCATCTTCTGGAGTACAACGTGTTGGATGATGTTGACCGAGCTTCCACCATCGACAAGGATCCAGCGTACATAATGGTTAGCAATAAACAACGTTATAATCAAACCGTCATGATGGGGATCCTGGATGCTTGATTTATCTTCTTCATCAAAGAAGATCCTTTTGTCTATCATCAAGGTGGTGTATATAACCGGTCGTTCCCCGTTATCCAACTTGGTCTCCTTGGCCAGTCTCTTAGTTGCGGAGAAGGAAGTTCCACATATGTCTGAGCCACCGGAAATGAAGTTGATTACTTGAGCATCTAGTGGGGGCGGAGTTGCTTTTTGAGAAGCCTCTTTAGGATCTTGGATCTTGGACTTCTTTCTCCCCAACAATTCCTTAAAGTGGCCCTTGCTTAGGAGGTATCCTATTTCCCTCCTCAAACCGATGCAATCGTCTGTCATGTGGCCAAAATCATTATGGAAAGCACACCATTTGGATTTGTCTATGAAGGTGGTTGATTTCTCGTTCTTTCGGGCCACCTTGCCTTCTCCCCTAGATCCTTCATGGAACAAATCAAGCCATGGGTATCTACGGAGAAGCAATATTCTGAGATGCTGGGGTAGTCCTCATCATCATCTCCTTTTTCAACAGCTCGAACATTTTGATTGTTGAATTTGGAGTATGGCTTCGAGTTATTGTTTCTGAACGAGGATCCTTTATTCTTATCAGGGGATTCTTGCTTTGTTTGAGCCCCTAACCGTTCTTAGATCCTTTTATCATCTTTCAGCCGTATGAACCTTAGTGCTATGTTCCTTACTTCAATTAAAGTCCTACAAGGAGTCATCACAAGATCATCATAAAAGGGGGAGCTCATCTGAATTCCCATCTTAAATGCTTCAACAGCAGTAGCCATGTCAATATTGGGGATTTCTAGAGCTTCCCTGCCAAACCTTGTAACAAAATCCCTAAGGGATTCATCACTAGGTTGGATAACACGGTATAAATCACTAGTTAACTTCTCAAATTTCCTACTATAGGAAAATTGACTGTTGAATAAGTTAACTAAGTGTGAGAAAGAAGTAACATAAAAGGGAGGAAGACTTAGCAACCATTTCAAAGCAGATACTGATAGTGTAGCCCCAAAACCTTTGTACAGACAAGCCTAATTGAGCCTCTCAGGAATTGGATTGATTTTCATCCTTTCCCTGTATTAGGGGACATGCTCTTCAGGATTAGTGGTCTTGTCATACACTTTCATGTTGGGAGTTTGAAAGCGTTTAGGGATCTCCGCGTCACATATTAGTGGAGTAAATCTGGACAATTTGTGGTTTCCCTCTGGTATCTTAGGAATTGGACAGATCACCCCCGGTACACTGGATATTATATCTTTAAGTTTCTGCAGTTCCTTAGCCATATCTTGGTTGAAGCCTGCATCCTACATAGAACCACGGTTAGCATTTAAGGATATAGGATCATACGAGTTACCTCTTATTTGTGTAAAGGTTGGCATTCCAGAAGAGTGACTGAGATAAGAAGCGTCTGCTACAGGAGTTGGTCCACCAGAAGCTATGGTCTGCATGGGGATTATATCTCCTTCATGGATCTCAGAGGACCGTTGATGTTGAACCCCTGAGGATCCTTGATCCTGGAAGAAGGATCCTTGATTGTGGACAAAGGATCCCAGTGGTTGAGAGTTGAAGGATCCTTGAGGATATGATCCGTAGGATCCTGGTTGAAGGATCAATGGTCCTTGCTGGAAAGTTAAGGACCCTTGAGCTAGCTGACCGATGGACCCCGGTTGAAGGATGGATGATCCTTGTTGAAAGGTTGAGGATCCTTGAGCTAGCTGACCCATGGACCCCGGTTGAAGGATGGATGATCCTTGCTCAAAGGTTTAGGATCCTTGAGCTAGCTGACCCATGGACCCCGGTTGAAGGATGGATGATCCATGCTGAAAAGTTGAGGGTCCTTGAGCTAGCTGACCATGGACCCCGTTTAAAGGATGGATGATCCTTGCGCATGTTAAGTCAAGGATCCTGGAGTAGTGAAATCCAGCATCCTAGGCACTAGAGGAGTCTGATCCTCTGTCGGCCTCTTAGTCTTCTTGAGATCTTCGATATCCTGAAGGATCCTCTAGTTAGTTTTGTTCTGTTGCTGCATGTATGCTTTAACCTGTGAAAACATATTAGAAACATCATTGATAGTATTAACTACCGAAGTGGCCGTGGTAGTTTTCAAGCTCTGAAAGACTGGTTGTTGTGTTTTGTTTCCAGCAGCAGCAACCCTCGGTGCTCCCGTCAATAGAGGAGGCATCGGTGGCAAAGTTCTTGAGGAGAGAGGATTCGAAGATGGCATGGTTGATGAAGCAGAGGTTGATTGAGAGCATATTGAAACTGATATAGGTATGAAAAGGTGAAAATTGATAGGGTATTTTCTGGATTATAGCACTAATTGCCCCACAGTGGGCGCCAAATTGTTTTGGACAAAAATCTACTAAGGATAATGTATCCAAATTCATACATGTGAGGTATAGTGCTATGATATTAACAACGATCGTATGAACGAAATTAGAATAAACACTGTGATTTGTTGCGAGGAAAAACCCCTTGATATTGTTTATCAAAGGAAAAAAAACCCCGGATGATGACAAATCGTCAATCACCACTTTATTAATATAAAAAAGGTTACAAAATGTTTTGGAGATTACGATCAGTGGTACAAATGAATGCTAGTGTGTAGTGTTAGAGAGAATAATAAGCTCTGCTCTAGTGTGTGAGAATACAAGTGAGTCCTAACTGATTCGATATCTCGATTATGAAGAAAATAATAATTAACAATATTTCCTAATAATCCGCCACTCTTCCACAACTCCTTCAACGTTCTTTGACCACGTGCTCGGAGCTTCCAGTAGCGAACTTTGAGGTAGACTCAGTCATATAGTCGTTATACCTGGCTAACACATCACCATTCAAATACAATTTTTAGTAAACACCTAATATCGAGGATCCTCGATCTTTTATAACTTGAGACATATCTCAAGGATTATCTATCCATAAGATAGTCAAGAATAAGGGATCCTCAGCATAAAATTCATGCCCTAACAATTTTTATATATTTTTAAAATATATCTGATTACCGTTAAAATGAGTCAGCACGAGTAGATTGTCATGTTAAGCTAGTCGGGCCGAGTTAACTGCTAATAAACTACTCGTGTTGGGAATGTAAACTGGAAAAACTAGTCGTTGACCAAAATCTATTCATAATGACTAATTGAGCTTTCAAACTAACCATTCCAGTTAGTCTTTGTAAAACTAACTGGTTCGATGTATTTGGTAAGCAAACACCTCGTCGTGGTTAGGTTGGTAAACTACTCGTGTCTCTAAAAGTTTTAAGATCTACTCTTTGCGACCAAAAGACTTATGAATTACTCGTGGGCATTGATTATGAGGCATGCGACTTGTTTATTCGTGGAAAGTAAATGATTAGTGAACGTGCTCGTTACGGTTAGTTTATGGCCACGTGACAAGTGTTAATTTGTTCTACAAGCTACTCGTGTGTTATCATAATATACTCGTCACGACTAGTTTATAATACTCATTTTTTAGAATTTCTTGCAAATGGTACCTAACATTTGAAATTTTTTTTCATAAATGTTTATTTTGAGAAATTTCTCCATTTAAGTTGACTTTGTTAAATTTCCCCATTTATTTTGACTTTCTTTAAATTTTTCAAGGGTTTTGTTCACACAAGTTGAGTTTTAAATTTATAAAAACGATTATTATCTTAACTAAACCACACACAAATAGGCAGGTGTACCTATCATATATGTAGTAAAGTATATGTAAGAACCAAGTATCGATCAATGGACACACTTATAGATTTTTACTACTAAATCGTTGTATTTATTTTAACCGGAAGTGAAGATGATTTTTGTTTTGGTTTTGGTTTTGGATTTTGAGTTTAAGGAAAGGTAAATTAAAATTAAAAGACAATATTTTTTTTATATATATTTTTAGATAAAAAGAAGATCAAAGATAAAAGTGTATCATTTTGGTTAAAATTCCTCTTAACTTGGTTTAATAGTTGATTAGTAAACATGTTATATGAGCTTTCTATGGTGAATAAATATGACAATAACATCGTTAGTCATGTTATTCCATGATAATTAAAGAAAAAGATAAATCTTGACCCCTTTTACTAAAACACCCTTTTATGTTAGGAAGTAGTTTTTGATAAAGATAGGTTAACTCACTTTAAATATGAGACAATCCCTTAAATTACTAAGTGAATTGTCCTGGGTATTTTAGTAAGAACAACCCTTGTATTTTACATGTTAGGACCCGGAAATGAGAAACTGTGGATATGTTATCCTGGCATATGTTCTGGATCAGTTATCTTTAGCGTGTATTCCAGATACTGTCAAGATTAATGATCGTCAGTACTTATTATTGATTACTAATGATTGTTCTCTTTATGATAATATTAACGCAGGTACAACGGCTAATGACCAAGTCTAACCTATAATTTCGCAATTAAAGTCATTAAAGAACGTGGTAAATTCATGAAACGGTTACTTTGAAGGAGTGGCTTGAATTGAGGCGGAAAAAATAAGGATATTTGTTAGTTTATTTTAATATATATTGAAGCTATGATCAGCTAGGTACCTTTTCATTTCAATACTAGCAATACACACGCACTTAAAAACTATTGTAATCACTAATCAGAACTTCCACCATTGTAACACCATTTTTTGATTAATAAAGTGGTGATAGACGATTTGTCATCACCCGGGGTTTTTGTGCCGGCGATCATTATCCGATCTAGGGCTTTTATCGTAACAAATCCTTGTGTTCATCCTTATTTCATTTACATAATCACCATTGTTTTTCAAGCACTCTACCTCACAAATCCAATTTGGTTACATTAACCTTAAAATCGATTTTTGACCTAAACAATTTGGCGCCCAGCGTGGGGCAAGTAGTGCTTTAATCCAGAAGAATTCTCATCAATTTTCAATATTTTCAACCAATACCATAACCAATGGCCTCTCAACAAACCTTTGCTTCAACCACTATGCCATCATCAAGTTCTCTCTCATCAAAGACCTCCTTGCCTATGCCTCTCCACCCATAGGGTTGCAAAGGACCATCGTCACTGGGAGCAAGACGCAAACTGCAGTCTTCCAAGGCTCAAAATCCTCTGCGTCTACCCCTATGGTAACCACTAACAACAATGTTTCTGCTTTGTTTTCACAGGTTAAGGCTTACATGGAGCAACTGAACAAGACTAACCAGAGGTTCCTGTATGATATTGAAGACCTCAAGAAAGCAAAAAGGCCAGTGGGGGATCAAACTCCCTTGGTACCTAGGATGTTGGATTTCACCACTCCGGGATCCATGGCTCAACGCGCTCAAGGATCCTCCATCTTCCAACCAGGATCCGTGGCTTAATATGCTCAAGGATCCTCGATCTTCCTACGAGGATCCTTGGCTCAACATGCTCAAGGATCCTCAATCTTTCAACAAGGATCATCCATCATTCAGCCATGATCCTTAGGAATGTTTATCAAGGATCCTCCAGCCATCAGCCTCAAGGATCCTTCATGCAGAATCAAAGTTCCTTAGGAATTCAACATCAAAGATCAACGGATGTGCCTGAGGGAGACATTATCCCTATGCAAACCATTGCTTCCGGCGGACCAACTGTTATAGCTAAGGCGTCCTATCTTGGATATCCTTCTGGGATACCATCCTTTAGTCAACCAAGAGGTGAGAGTCATAGTAATGTATCCTTAGACACTAAACTTGGTTTTATGCATAATACATGTATTAGTAAAGCTATGGCTAAGGAATTACAAAAGTTAAAGGACATGATATCTAGTGTTCCAGGAGAGGTCAGGCCTAATCCTAAAATTCCAGATTGAAGTCACATGATTTCTAGGTTTGCTCCACCTATTTGTGATGCCGAGATACAAAAACGCTCTCAGACTCCCAACATGAAGGTCTTTGATGACAAGATTGACCAGGAGGAACACATAGCCCAATACAGAGAAAGCATTGAGATTTTCCCTATTCCATAAAGACTCGAAGAAGCATGCATATGCAAGGGTTTTGGATCCAGACTAACTGGAGCTGTTAAATGGCTACTAAGTCTTGCTCTTTTTTCAATTACTTCATTTTCTCACTTAGTTAATCTTTTTTAATAATCAGTTTTCTTGTAGTAGAAAGTTTGAAAAGTTAACTAGTGATTTATATCATATTGTCCAATCTCGTGATGAATCCTTAAGGGATTTTGTCACTAAGTTTGGTAAGGAAGCATTGAGATCCCAAATCTTGATATGGCTACAACTATTGAGTCATTGGGTACAAAACGATATGAGGATTGAATTGAATAGTGGTAGCGGCAAATGAAACATTACGAGTGAACTTTGAAGTAAAGTTTCATGTTTGAGACACTATGATTTTGTTGAGACTGATTGTTAATTTGATTAACAACATGTAGTTGATGTTTAGACTTGCGTTTGTTGTTATGAGCTTGAGTAGGGGTAAATGAATTGAATTTATAAACGAAGAAGTTAATGAACAAGATTGAATTGATTATATTTATATTTGGAAATTGAGTTTATATTTTAAAGATCGCAGGAATTATCTCCTTGACTAAACATGTGGCCATGAGGCGGTTATAGAAAATAAATGATTGATGTTGTTTGATGTTGAGAAAACATTTTATGATTAATAAAGATGTGATTTAATGAGAAGATTGGATAGTTGTGCAGATTTCATATGAGTTATTTTGTAAAACGAAACTTAAATATGTTATGCTGATGTTTATTAATAACTTACGGATAAGTTAGAATCCAAATTGAAAATCAATGAGTTAATTTGATGAGTGAATGAGTTTTATCAAAGTTTGACATGTTTTAACAAATTTAAATTTGAAGTTGAATACTTGAAATATGTTTAATAGTTTATGTATATGATTCCATGAGTATAAGAAAGTCATTCGGTTATTAAATTATGCAATAATATTATTTAAATTACTTGATATTTCGATAATATTATAACGTGATAAGATGAATAAGTGAAAACTATCCAGTTTTCTCATTAAACCACATCTTTATTAATCATAGAATGTTTTCTCAACATCAAACACATCAATAATTTATTTTCTATAACCGCCTAATGACCACATGTTTAGTCAAGGAGATAGTTCATGCGATCTCTAAAATATAAACTCAATTTTCAAAATATAAATACAATCAATTCAATCTTGTTCATTAACTTCTTCGCTTATAAATTCAATTCATTTCCCCTACTCATGCTCATAACAACAAACGCAAGTCTAAACATCAACTACATGCTGTTACTCAAATTAACAATCAATCTCAACAAAATCATAGCGTCTCAAACAAGAAACTTTACTTCAAAATTCACTCGTTATGTTTCATTTGCCGCTACCACTATTCAGTTCAATCCTCATATCGTTTTGTACCCAATGTAATCATTCGGGTATCTTGCTAATACTTGCCACGTACAACAAGATGTTCCACAACGGTCTATGTCGTCTAGTTCTAAAACCCTTGCTACGGCATTTTCTCAAATCTTTTACACTGCTACATATATTTCCTACATCTTTGGAAATCCTAACCACCTACCCCATGTGTGTTTTCAATTCAATCATTCTCCTAAAGCTCAAAATTTCCAAACTTATTCTGTTAAACCCTACTTTGCAACCTAATCAAAATATTTCTATTCAATCAACTTCAACTATTCATATTCTTCTAGATCTAATTAATCAAGTTATTTTAAACCAGGCAAATCAAATCTATCATAATTAAGTTTATCAAAGAAACTGTTTTTGTTATTTTTATCTAAACATATTTTTATCTTTCTCAATTATACATCATACCAAATTTTTATTCGATTTTTGGAGTTAAACAAATTCAATTCTAATAATTTATTAATTTTAAGTGATTATGCTCAAACAATAAAATCTTTCCTTTTAAAATACCACACTCATAGTTTATTCCTTGCACTCACTTATCCCAATTCATTTCAATCTCAACCCTAAGGAATCTTTTCCTTTACAAACTTCCAAGATTTGTAACTTTTATCAAAGGATGTTTTAAAAAATTTAGTATACCATTGAATCAACTCAAGAGTTCAATTCATTTTTTTAGCAATATTTTATACAACTACGGTCCACTAGTTTACACTATAAACATATTAAAAACCTTTCTCGCAATGTTAGGTCTTTCAAATATTTTGTAACCCACACGATGGGATGAGTTATGTGGACCATCCAACAACCTAAGTAATTATGGATGCATACATAATTACTAAAGTCCTTGCATGGAAATCATAGTACGTATAATTGTGTGTCATAATCTTGAACCAAAGGTAGCTTGGAGTAATGGTACAAATATTGAGATGATAAGGACATGGTGGATACGTCGCTGGTACATCCTATATATAAGTGCCCTTATCAGATTTTTATTTGGAGCATTGCTTTAACTATTCAAAGTTCTGTATTATGATTAGCTGTAAATCATATTTAAACTGTTTACTTTTCTTAAAATTTAATGGGGTTGTTATAGTATTCCTTAATTTCGGGACGAAATTCCCTAAAGTAGGGGATACTGTAACAACTCAGGTTTCAAACTATTTTTTATCCGTTACCCGACCCTTTTTTATAATCGGGAAATTTCTTCAATAAAAAAATTAATATCACGTCTATCGAGTACTTGTTACTTTATTAATAATTTGTTTATTTTATTTATTTAAAATAATAAACAACTTTGACTTGAATTCAATTTGTACCCTAAACTCAAACTTTTACCCATTTATGTTTTCACTTTCAATTCCCGGGGATTAAAGGGCCAAATCCACATTTTATAACCCAACAAATCTGTAACCCGGATCAATTACCCAAACCCATACCTATATTTCGAACCCGATTAACCATTTAATAGCTTGGACCTCAATTTTCGTATCTATTTTGGAAATTGAATCATTATACGTGTTATGTATACCTATTTCGGTCTAACCGACACATTTAATTAGGAAATAATATCTGTTTGATAACTATTTGATATAGTAATCAACCCTTCGTATATCTTTCTATGGAGACACCATTAACAGTTGGTTTTAATCAAATTAAGCTTGCCTGGGAGTTGCCATATACCTCGAAACATAATCCTTAAGTTTAATTGCTTGTAACCATCATAACCAGTTCGTATGAAGCCGTCAACATTGTTCATCCATTCTCCACCTATTCGTCTCAATTGCTGGTAATTATTATGTGCTTATGAATCGTTTTAATCAGTATTATCAAAGCCCAACATCAATTGAGCAAACAACGAGCAGATTAACCAATTGCAAAACTAGGGTTTTTATAAATTTGGGTTTCGGTACGTTTCTACATATAACAAATCGTTTTCGTTTATTACTCAATCAAACAGGTAGTCCAGATGGTTTGGTCTGTGTGTTGAGTTCTGGTGGTCGTGGGTTCGAAACTGGTCACCCTGAAATGTTAGGTTTTATTTTCTTTTTATTAGTTCTTGATTAATTATTATTATAAATTGTAAGTAAATGATAAATCAATATTGTCTATTAAATAAATATTATTAATTAAACCGGCATCTTGGAGTTTATTGTTTTTCTCAAATCTCGTTAAAAGCTTTCGTTTAAGTATATATATATACATATATATATATATGTGTGTGTGTGTGTGTGTGTGTGTGTGTATACGTATATTTTATAAGTATATTTCAATAATAATAAATCATCGTTATTCTATTAAAATCCGAACATCATTATTGTTTTGGTCAAAAATTAACTGAGGATAATGTAACCAAATTCGTAGTTATGGGACTTGGTGTTTATGATTGTATATGTAATATGTCGATGAACACATAGATTTATACGAGGAAAAGCCCTTGACTTTTAGAGAATTGTCGGCATAAAAACCTTGGGTGACGGCAATCGTCTATCACCGATTTTATTAAGGATAATTAAAGTATTACAATATTGAAGCTCTAGCAGTGATTACAGAAAATGTTATGTGTGTGAAAGTATGTTGCTGAATTCGAAGTGGATTGTGTGTGCTTAACCTAGCTGACTAGAGCTTCTTTATATATAAGAAAAATAATAACTCAAACTCCTATTTACCCACTAATCAAGCCATTCCTTCATTGTAGTTGTTTCCTACATTAACCACGCGGGTTTAATGACTTTGATTGCGAGATTATAGGTTGGACTTGGTCACTAGCCGTTGTACCTACCAAAAATATGAACATAACAAAGTAAAATCGTTAATAAATAATAAGTACTGAGGATCTTTGATCCTGACAGGATCTGCAACATATTCTAAGGATAATTGATCCAGATTATATGCTAGGATATCATATCCACGGTGTCAAATTTCCGTGCACTAACAGTTGCCCCCAAAATTACGGTTGTGAAAAGATCCAGCTGTCATTTTGCCTTTGAATTCAAACTTCCTGCAAAAACATATGAGATTTGACAAGCTAAATATAATTATCATATATCTATAGAGTTTCCTTGGGACAAGCCGGAGAGTATAGCTTATCCTTCTTCTAACGTGTTTATTTCTGCTTTTCAGTTGATAACTCTGCTTTGTTTTCCAAGCTTCCAAGAGTTGAAGATAGAGTTAAGAAGTTCCTTGCACTGGATCCAGAGGTCAGAACTTTTCAAGCTAAGTTTACCAAAGGTTTTCAAGAGACAATTTCGGAATCGATTAGCAACATGTCAAGTAAGAATTTCAATTGTTTGATATTAAATGAAAATAATAGAAAACTTATCTTTAAATTGTGCTTTGTAGGTGCTCAGAAATCTGGAAAGTTTGCTTCTCAATTTTCTATTGAAGACATTGATTGTATGATTGTTAAGAAAGAGACTTCTAAGTCCACATCGATCCACGAACTACGCTCTGTGATGAATCGAGCTAAATCTGGAGCTTCCAAAAGAAATAATAATGTCGAGTCTGAAGATCCGTTTGAGGCTAGAAAGGATTTCTTCATCACCGTAAGGATCCTTCATCTTCCTTATTTGCTATTGTAAATCCAAAATCCTATTGAACTTATTCTGCTGCATCTCACAGGCCTTGGACTTTGCTAAGAGCTATCTAATAAATGCTCGAGGCTCAAAGCTCGGGCTCGTGGCTCGCTCGAATAAAACTAGCTAAAAAAACTTGATTTGAAACATTCTGAGTTAAGTTGGCTCATTTTGGTAATCAAGATCGGCTCGACCTAGGCTCGGCTCAATCATGGCTCAGCTCGTTGGCTCGATTTAAATCTCGTTTAGCTTCAAAATCAAGCTAGAGCCTTAGCTGAGATGCCTCGTTTAATTCCAAGCCCGAGCTCGAAACCACTCTGGCTCGACTCGGGCTCGAATCGTGAACAGCCCTAAGCTATCATGATAACTGTTAGTAACACCTGCTTAACCCGGGTGGATGGTCCATGATAAGATCTAATTTAGACCTAAGTTATCATAAGTGTTGATTCTTCTACAATCTTTGTATAAATGAGTTAAGGATCTTGAATCCATAAGTATTGAACCTTCTGTGATCCTCATAAGTGAACTTACGATACCTGATACAAACAACTTATGATACTAACTGGGATTAAACCCAACAAACTGGGGACAAGCCCAAATAAACTATGGACAAGCCCAAATAACTGGGGACAAACCCAAACAAACTGGGGACAAGCCCAAATATCCTGGGGACAAGCCCAAATAAACTAATGTTAAACTGGCGATAAGCCCAAACTAGGGACTGGCCCAAAGATACGGATGCCAACTGGGGACTCGCCCAACCCGGGATTTAGCCCAAACGTAAGTGACGTGAAAACGCCAAAACCTTAGCTAACATGAAAATGTTAGAAACCTTTGTTTTGAGATAACATGCAAATGTTATAAACCGGTGGTATGGTACGTCTAACATAAATCGTAGGATCCTCTATATAGCCGAAGATAACGAAATTTTTAGCCACTAAGCGTGTACTGGTCCCGCTGCCCCAGACTATACGTTGGATAACGTGCGCTCCAGGCGAGAGTGTAGAAACTTTAATTTATAAGAAAGGTGAAAACCTTTAAACCTTGGAAGGTATGACCATTGGGGGGTCACACCTTAATTGTGGGCTAGGCCAAAGGAAACGATAGTGTACCATAAGTGTGAAGGAGAGGTGGCCAACCTCTTAGACATTGAACCTCTTATTGAAATCTGCATTGTTACTTAAAAATTGAAAGAAATAAACGTGAAGAATATATTATCCATAAATTAATAAAAAGAAATCTGAAATGAATAAGTGATTAGATAGATATTACCAATTTTAGGATCCTTGATCCTTCAAGGATATTTGATCTTGACTAGAAAAAGTACTTCTTGAGATGGATAGCATTCCATGCTCTTGGTAACATGTTGCCTTCTGCAGTCAGCAGGTGATATGCCCCTTTTCCAGCTTCTGACTCAACTAGGTATGGTCCTTCCCATTTAGGTGCTAGCTTTCCATCTGCCGGATTAGTTTTATTATGGAAGGCTTTCCTCAAGACCAGATCTCCTTCTTGAAATCTTCTGATCCTTATACTCTTATTGTATGCCCTGGCTACCCTTTGTTGATATGCTGCCATCCTGATCTTGGCTAGGTCTCTAAGCTCTTCAACAGTATCTAGGTCTTCGAGAAGGATTTCATTATTGGCCTCAGTATCATAGATGCTTGTTCTAGCAGTAGGAACCACCATTTCTGTAGGGATTACAGTTTCTGATCCAAACACCAATGAGAAGGGTGTTTGACCTGTTGCGTTCTTTGGTGTTGTTCTATCAGCCCATGGAACATAAGGAAGTTCCTCAGCCCATTTGCCTTTCTTGGATCCTAGTTTCTTCTTCAAGTTGTTGATGATGATCTTGTTACTTGATTCTGCTTGACAATTGGCTTAAGGGTGAACTGGTGTGGAAGTAATCATCTTGATGCCCCAACTTGTAACATCCTAAATATTATAATGTTAAATTATAATATTAGATAAAGGTTTCCTTAGGTTGTCGTGTGTTAAATAATTATTTTATTATTAAATAAAGAAAGTCGTGTTAAGTTATCGGGTGTTAATATTTAACTAATATTAACTATAGAAAAGATCATGGACTTGGATTAATTAAGTGGGTTAAAGGGGAATGGGCCTTAGGTCCATGGATTTTAAGAGATATAAATATCCTCTTAAACCACCCTAAAACCCTAAATCCTCAATTCTTTCCATCTTAATCACTACACACTCCAAAAAAAACACACACACACACATTACTATAAACGGCCGCAAGAGAGAAAGAAAGAATCCGATACCAAATATCAAGCCAAACATAGATAGATCTTCAATATATATAGACAGATACAAGATTCAAGATTTATAATCAAGCTAACCGAGACCAAACGAACTCGTAAAGGTATGTTCTTGACCTTAAAGTTTACTTTTTTATAAACAGATAATCTTGAAACTTGAATCTAGAGTAGATCGGCTTTAAACAAAACGTAAATAACAAACTTGATGATAAAACGAACCTAATGAACCCAAAAATGGAAATGACTCGTCAAAGAATCCCTAGATCTAGTCTTGAACGTTCTTGTGTTTAAAGGTCCAAACTTTATGTTTTTCCGGGTCGAGTCTTGTCCAAGGGTGGTCGCGGGAACACTTATCGGATGAGTAATATGATTATAAAAGAGCTGCATATTAAGAACATGAAACAAAAGTGGACTTAAAAGTCCAAACCCAAAGCTACAGTGCACCTTAGATTGTGCACCCCGAAGTAATCGATTACCTTGACCTTGATCACAAAGTGAGTCGCATACACCTACTTAGCCAAATTATATTTGCATACAACTACGCGCAATCATACTCACAGACCCGCACACAATAAGATCGCATACAACAGTGTATCGATCACCTTATGAGTTGCATACGAAACCTCTGACTCACATACAATGTATGTGAGTTCAGCAGCACTCGAATACAAGGTATTATCGCATACCAGTCACTTACATACTTAATTCGCATACAAATGACATATATACAGTTCGCATACACTACTCAGATTATATACATACACATCGCATACAATATACCCGATTACATCGAAGTTCGATCACAATAAATTCAATTACACCCAAATTGGATTACAATCATTTCCCTGCCTAAATCGCAAACTCTGTGACTCGAATACAATTAGAATCACATTCAATACAAATCGATTACAATAGAACTCACTCACAAGCAAGATCGACTACAACAACCCTAAATCGATTACAATAGAACTCGCTTACAATTGCTTCAAATCGATTACATTGAGCCTCGATTACAATGGAAACTGATTATGCCCTGGATCTGTTTAATTGACTCGTATACATACATATACGACTCGCATACACTGCTTGATGGTATTTGGCTTGAAAGAGTGGCCCAGAAGGGGTACAAGATGGGTTGGACCGGTTGGGCTGGGAAGTGGGATGCATGATGGATCAGCTGGGATTTACAAGATGGACTTGGGTTTGGGCTTGGATGATGAGTTGGGTGATATAACTTAGGTTATAATAAACTAACTAACCGACCTTGCTAACTCCATAGATTTCATTACATTATTTTTTTAATGCGAACTAGCTGACAAATGAAAGCAAAATATGATGATTAAAATAAATATAATAATTAAGGAGTGTGAACGTTAAACATAAGAAATGCAAAGAACTAAATAACGACTTTCGTTAAATGATGTAACCCCGATAGATCCGTTTAACTAAACAAGCGAGTCTAACTTAGCAAGTACGTAATTAGCTAAAATTACCAACTTAATTAGTTTCACGGTTACTTAACACATATATATGTTAACAGTTAGCCGAGCTCAGTTAAAGAGAGGAATAACGATAAACGGAGAAAGAAACAGGATCCAGGTGAGTTTCTAGCCCCATTCCTTGTTATGTTTTCGGGGATGTGTGCATACTCGACGTGTTTGTTAATACATTATCCTAAGTGATAAGTATATGCCTTATGTGATTATGCGAATGGTATAAATGATTGCTCGTCAATACGTGAACGATCTTCGGATATTGCATGTACTGTTAGGTTGTAATGTTATGAATAATGTATGTATGATATACATATGAATATGAAATGATGTATGGTTGTATGGTAACGAAGAGGGAACCGAACCCTAACAATATTCAAGGAAAGGTATGGTTGTATGGTAACGAAGAGGGAACCGAACCCTAGTATTATTCGAGGAAAGGTATGGTTGTATGGTAACGAAGAGGGAATCGAACCATTCTAATATTCGAAGCAAGAGGGAACCAGGCCCTAATAACACTCGAAGCAAAAGGGAACCGAGCCCTAATAATACTCGAGGTAATAGGGAACCGAGCCCTAATAATACTCGAGGTAAGGGGAAACAGAGTCCTTATAATACTCGAGGAAAGTAGGGCGTAATGCTCTTTATAACGTAAGATGTGAAGTTAAGTATGTATGAAATAAAAATATGTAAGTATAAATGAAAGTATAAAAGTGTGTATGTATTGTATGTTATGTGATTAACTAGTATTCACTCAGCGTAGCTGACTTTTAGTATGCACGCAGGTGAGTAGGATGAGACAGCTCGCTTGAGGGGTTCACGTGGCAAGCAAATAAGACACTGGCATCGGAAGACTTGAGATGTTTATCAGTTTATGTTTAATGTTTGTTTATTTTACGAAAGTTTTTATGTTCCGCGAATGTTTTTTTTTTTTTAACTCTGATGATTAGAACTATGTTGATTAGTAAATCCAACGTCCAAATGTGAGGTACCGGTAACGCTGCCTTACACAACTGTCACAAAAGTTAGTGGTTCTTTTCCTGAGAAAATGGGAACCATTGTCACAAATAATTTCTGAAGGGATACCAAATCTAGTAATAATATTTCTTTTATTGAAGGATATCACCACTTTTTCGCGGACTTGAACAAAAGCTTCTGCTTCTATCCACTTTGAAAAGTAATCAGTCATCGCAAGCATGAATACTTTTCCTCCCGGCGCTTTAGGTAGCCTACCCACGATATCCATGCCCCACTTCATGAAAGGCCATGATGAGGATATAGGATACATAGGTTCCGCTTACTGGTGTAGAATGTTGCCATGTCTTTGACAAGCATTTCATTTCTTTGAATATTCCATAGCATCTCTCTTCATGGTTGGCTAGAAGTACCCTATTCTGTGAATCCTAGAGAATAGGGCTCTGCCTCCAGTGTGATTACCACAATCTCCTTCGTGAAAGTCTTTAAGCACCTCTTGAATTTCAGGATCTTCGATACACCTCAAGTATAGACCTACAAGAGATTTCCTGTACATAAATCATGTAATAAAATGTATTGTGATACTTTCAATCTGAAAGCTTTAGGGTTTTCCCCTGTAGGGATTTCTCCATCTTTGAGGAATTTCTTGATTTGAAGGATCCAAGATCCTGCTTTTGGAGAGGACGAAGGATCCTTAAGTTCTACTGTGCAATCCACTGTTACCTCCACAACTTCCTGTTCTCCAATTGTCGGAGACAATATATGAATGATAGGTATCTTTACATCATCTGGGATCTTCAATGATGATGCTAAGTTTGCTAAGGCATCTGCCCCAACACTTTCTTCTCTTGGTACCTGCATGATACTAAACAACTCAAAGGATTTCGCTAATTCATTCACAATTTCTAAATACTTGATCATATTCTCACCTTTCACGGTATAAGAGCAGTTAAAGTGGTTCGCTATAAGTAAAGAATCTATATAAACTTGAAGATACATGATCCTCATTTGTTTGGCTAAAAGTAAACCTGCGATAAATGCTTCATATTCTGCCTCATTATTGGTGGCTTGAAATGTACATACAATGGACTAGGGTATTATGTCTCCCTATGGCGATTTTAGTAGTATGCCCAATCCTATTCCTCTTACATTGGATGATACATCTGTGAAGAGGATCCAAGGATCCTTGGTTTCTTCAAGTTGTTGGACCTCTAGATCAGCTTCCTTTTGCATGTTACTACTGAAATCAGCCACAAAGTCTGTAAGTGCTTGTGATTTAATGGCTGTTCTAGGCTCATATTGAATATCATATGCACTCAGCTTCACAGCCCATTTGGTCATCCTACCTGACATTTCTGGTTTTCGAAGCAAATTCTTAACAGGATAGTTAGTTCTCAAAATAATAGTATATGTTTCAAAATAGTGTCTCAACTTGGTTGAGGCCATAACTAAAGAAAGAATTAGTTTTTCAAGGTGAGAATACCCGACCTCTGCGTCTAAGAGGCTTTTACTTACATAATATACCAGATGTTGTTGACCTTCATGATCCTTGGCCAGAACAGCACTGACTGTATTACCTGAAACGGCAAAGTATAGAGACAATAGTTCACCATCTATTGGCTTCATCAAGGCTGGTGCTGAGGATAAGTAATCCTTGAGAGCCTTCAGTGCATCATCATGCCTTTGAGTCCATTCAAACTTCTTATTCTTCCTTAATATATCATTAAAGTCTTTACACTTCTCTGAGGATGTGGAAATGAATCTGTTGAGGGCAGCTATTCTTCCCGTCATTCTTTGGACATCCTTAGCATTCACAAAAGACTTCAAATTGATGATGGCCTCTATCTGCTCAGGGCTCGTTTCTATTCCCCTTTTGGTCACCATGTATCCAAGAAATTTCCCAGCCTTAACACCAAAATGGCTTTTTGACGGGTTCAGCTTCATATTGTACTGATCCAGGATATTGAATGCTTCTTCAAGATCTCTAAGGTGATACTCAGCCCTCTTCGACTTCACTATCATGTCATTTATGTAGACTTCCATGGTTTTGCCTAACTGATCTTTGAACATCATGTTGACCAATCTTAGATATCTTGCCCCTGCATTTATTTTTCCGAAAGGCATAGCAATATAACAGTGTATGCCGGTAGGAGTCATGAATGATGTATCCTCTTGATCAGATGGTTCCATCTGAATTTGTTGAAATCCAGAATAAGCATCGATAAAGGTAAGCATCTCATGTCCTGTCGTTGCATCCACCATAGAGTCTATATGTGTTAATGGGAAAGGATCCTTGGGGCATGCCTTGTTTAATACAGTGAAATCGACACACACCCTCCACTTTCCATTCTTTTTTGAAACAACAACTACATTAGCCAACCGTCGAGGATACTTAACATGTCTGATCATACCAGCCTTAAGAAGTTTTTCAATTTCTTCTTGTATGATCGCGTTCCTCTCAGGAGCGAATTTGCTTCGCTTCTGATGGATGGGTTTAATAGAATGATCAAGGCCTAACTTATGAGTAATTACCTCCTTAGAAATACCTGTCATGTCTGAATGTCTGAAGGCAAATGTGGATTTTCGTCGCTTTAGGAAGGATACTATAACCTCCTCCATCTCATTTGAGATACTGGATCCTAGGAAAACTTTCACGTCTGGATCCTCGGGGTCTAAGGATACTTCTTTTATATCTCGCTCTCGAGCCTCCAGCACATTCCTAGGATGTTGCTGTAGTTGCTATGCTATCGTTTGTTTAGCTGTTGGCTTCATGGATAAAGAACAATAATTCTTGGCTTCCACTTGGTCACCATATATCCTTACTACTCCCCCAAGGAGTTGGTAGCTTGATGCACAGATGGTAAGTAGAGGCTACAGCCTTCATTCCATGTAGCCAAGGCCTGCCCAGAATAACATTGCAACAAGATAGGTTATGAATAACACAAAATTTTTGGTAAGAGTTTAACCCTTCGATGTATATTGGGAGTTTGAAGTCCCCCAATGTTTTCTTGGTTTCTCCACTGAAACCAACTAGCACCGATGTCCTCGGTGTGATCTCTGAGTATGGGATATTCATTTTTCTGGAGTACATCATGTTGGATGATGTTGACCGAGCTTCCACCATCGACTAGGATCTTGCACACATAATGGTTAGCAATAAACAAAGTAACAATTAAACCGTCGTGGTGAGGATCCTGGATGCTTGTCTTATCTTCTTCATCAAAGAAGATTCTTTTGTCAGTCATCAAAGTGGTGGATATGACCAGTTATTCCCCGTTCTCCAACTTGGTCTCTTTGGCATGTCTCTTGGCCGAGGAGAACGAAGTGCCACATATATATGAGCCACCGAAGATGATGTTGATTACTTGTGCATCTGGTGGAGGAGGAGTTGCTTTTTTTGGGACATCTTCAGGATCCTGGATCCTTGATTTTTTCTTCCCAAGAGTTCTTTGAAATGGCCTTTACTCAGGAGGTATCCAATTTCCCTCCTTAAACCAATGCTGTCATCAGTCATATGGCCGAAATCCTCATGGAATGCACACCATTTGGATTTATCTTTGAAGGTCGTTGACTTCTTGTTTTTCCGAGGCCACCTCGCTTTCTCTCCAAGATCCTTCATGGCACAAATTAAACCAGAGAAGCAATATTCGGAAATACTTGGGTAATATTCATCATCATCTCCTTCATAAACTACTCGAACATTTTGATTGTTGAATTTGGAGTAAGGATTTGGGTTGTTATTCCTAAACGAGGATCCTTGTTTCTTGTCAGGAGATTCTTGCTTCATTTGAGCCCCTAACCGTTCTTGGATCCTTTTGTCATCCTCCAGCCGTATGAATCTAAGTGCCTTGTTCCTTACTTCATCTAAAGTCCTGCAAGGAGTCATCAGAAGATCGTAATAAAAGGGGGAGCCCCTATTTAGCCACATCTTGAAGGCTTCCACAGCCGTAGCCATATCAAGATTAGGGATCTCTAGGGCCTCCCTGCCAAATCTCGTGACAAAATCCCTAATGGATTCATCATTGGGTTGGACAACTCTATATAAGTCACTAGTTAACTTTTCAAATTTCCTACTACAAGAAAACTGGCTATTGAACAAGTTAACTAAATGTGAAAAAGAAGTAACAGAAAAGGGAGGAAGACTTAGCAGCCATTTAAGTGCAGATCCCGTTAGTGTGGATCCCAAACCCTTGCATAGACAATTGATACGTGTAATTGTTATATAAAGATAGGAATACGATACGTTGTGGGTTATATAAAGATAGGAATACGATACGAGTAGTAATAGTTAATTGATACGTGTAATTGTTATACAGTTAGTCGTGCACAGCTCAAGAAAGGGATTACCATAAACGGTGAACGTAACCGCATTTAGGTGAGTTTCTAGCCCCATTTCCTTATTATGTTTTCGGGGCTGTGTGCATACTCGATGTGATAGTTAATACACTTCCCTTAACTGGTAAGTGTATGCCTTATATGGTTTATATGTTATGTATGTATATCTTAAATGTGAACGAAAGCTTGTCAGTATGTGAACGATCTTCGGATATTGCACATGCTAGCAAGGGATGTATGTTTATGATAGATGAGTGTGTATGATAGATATATGAATAATATATGAGTATGTATGAATGATTAAAGAAAGTACGTATGTTATGAGTATGTAAAGACGGTATGTACGAAGATGAAGAAAGAGGGACCAGACCCTAATAATATCTGAGATAGAAGGGACCAGACCCTAATAATATCTGAGATCGGCAAGAAAGGGATCAGACCTTAATAATATCTGAGATAGACAAAGGAAAGAGGGACCAGACCCTAATAATATCTAAGATAGAAAAGGACAGTAATTTATATAGTATGAAAGTATTAAAGTACGAACGCATGTATGACTTATGTAATAAAGGTAAATTAGTAAAGTAATTATTATGTATCTTCGGATGCATAATTGAAGGTAAGTGTATGTATGGTATAATGTGTGATTAACTAGAACTCACTCAGGTGAGTAGGATGCGACAGCTGGCGTGAGCGGTACACATGGCAGAAGAATAAGAGTCTGGCATCTGAAGACCTGTCATGTTTTATAAGTTATGTTTTGATTTTGAAAGATAAGAAGAATGTTTTAAGACATGTTAATGAATTGATATGTGATGTTTTATGAAAGTTTTATATTCTGCGTAAAGTTTTAATTAACTCTGATATTTAGAACTGCGTTTATGAGTAAATCCAACACCAAATGCAGGGTACCGGTAACGGGGCCTTACAAGTTGGTATCAGAGCAAAGTTCGAGAGATTTAAGCATCCTACATGCTTAGACTCGAACAGAGAATGGGATTAAAGAAAGAAATGAAAGAAGATGCCAGTCTAAGAATGCCATGTGTCACTCAAGCAAGCTCAGTAAAGGTAAAGTGTATGGTTAAATAAAGAACGTAAATGGTAGCTTAATTGCTAAAGAAAGGGTAAGTGAATGTTAGGGATAAGATTAATTGATTGCTTGCTTTGATTGACTGTTTAAAATTAAAACCAGCACAAATAGACTCATAAAGGGAAGTTTATAGGACACGATAAGTAACGTGATCAGCTAATCACAGCTGGCCACTGTTATTACCTGTTAGCCTTACTATCCTTGTATTAAATAGTTCCTTGAGTGATGATGTTTGTGTTTTCCTTTTTAGAATACGATGGCTGGAACGGAAGGAAATGTGGGAGCTGGAGGTCGCACTGTACGTCGTGGCAGGCCTCATCGTGTCCGACAACTTTCGGTGGAAACAGCTTCCAACACCAGATATGAGGGAAGCGCAGCTGGAGGAAACCCGAACAACAATGAAGGGGTTCAACTGGATCCCGCAATCCAAGCAGCTATTGTTCAAGATGTAGCCACTGCTGTGAAGAATATGACTCCTGGAGGGTCTGCTGGAAGCCGTGAAAGAACTGCTGAAGGGGCAGAAGGTGACGGTATGAGAGACGAATAAGAAGAGAGGGAGGCCCCGAGTGGGGTTAATTCTGTGAAAGCGGATGACGGGAAAAGAGGCCGAGGTGGGTGCAACTATAAGTCCTTCAAAGGATGTGACTTGCCGAAGCTGACTGGTTTGGGAGATGCAATCGCTACCCTTCAATGGATAACCGCCATGGATAAAATTATCCGCATTAGAGAATGTCGTCCCGATCAAGCTGTCGGTTATGCCACCCAATCATTTGAAGATGAGGCGATGTATTGGTGGGAATCCATTGAGCAGAGAAGAAGTTGAGAGGAAATCAAGGCTATGAGGTGGGAGGATCTGAAAGAATTGGTTATGAAGAAATTCTGTGCTGACGCCGAGGTTGAGAGGGCGGAGATGAAGTTCCTAAACTTGAAAGCTGGGACGATGACTCAGCGTGAGTATACCACAGAGTTCAACCGAATGTCTAGGTTGGTACCCGATATGGTTAAAACTGAGGCGAAGAGAATCAAGTGCTAGAGGGGATTGCCACAGAAAGTTCGCATGCTGGTCAGGGCGAATAAACCTGCTACTTTTGACTCTGCCGTCGAACTCGCAGAGATGGTTTATGAGGACCTGGCTGCGGACGATGTTGTGGTGGAGGAAGAAAAGAAAGATAAGAAATGGGTCAATCATGCTAAGCGACGCGGTACTCAGTTGTGGAACTCCAAAGAGAAGAAGCAGAAAGTGTGGGAGAAGAGATCGTGCAAGACGTATGTAAAATGCACGGTGGTGAGTGCAAGTGGGGTAAAGGATCTGATGTGTGTCATAAGTGTGGTAAGAATCATAGAAGAGAGTGCATGCTAGGGTCGAATGCCTGTTATAAGTGTGGAAAAGTGGGGCATTATGCCCCAGATTGTACCGCCAAGTCCGCATGTTATAAGTGCGGTAAGACGGGCCACTTTGCTAGAGAATGCACTGAAGGTGAAGCTGGAGGTAGTGGGAAGAAGGATACTGACCAAGCCAGGCCAAGAACTAGAGCCTACATGCTGACTCAGGAACAGGCTAAACAGATTCCAGATGTTGTGACTGGTACGTTTTTAGTAAACGGTATTTCCGCTTCAGTATTATTTGATTCGGGTGCGAATAATAGTTTCGTATCCACGCCGTTTAGTAAATTAGCTAAAATGAAATGTTGCCGAGTGTCCGAAACTTTTATAGTAGAAACCGCTAGTGACACTTCGGTTAAAATATTGAGAATGGTTAAGAACTGTAAGATAGAGTTAGAGGGACATGAGTTCCCTGTTACCTCGTATGTTATGACCTTAGGTGGGTTCGATGTAGTTTTGGGAATGGATTGGTTATCTGAGTATGAGGCTCAGATAGTGTGTAAGAGTAGGATAATAAGGTTAAAGTCATTGGATGGTAGTACGGTGACGGTTTATGGTGATAAGGAAAGCTCTGGGCTTAATGTCATTTCAATGATAAAAGCCGAGGGATTGTTAAGGCGAGGGTGTGGTGCCTACCTGGCGTATGTTGTCAACGCTACGGCCGAGACTAAAGAAATGAAAGATGTTCCTATTGTGTGCGACTACCCGGAAGTATTTCCTGAGGATCTTCCGGGGTTGCCACCGGAGCGAGAGATATAATTCCAGATAGATTTAGTACCAGGAGCCCAACCCGTCGCGAAAGCACCTTACCGTCTAGCTCCGTCCGAGATGAAGGAACTGATGTCCCAACTGCAAGAACTCCTCGACAAAGGTTTTATTAGGCCAAGTGTTTCCCCGTGGGGCGCACCTGTGTTGTTTGTGAAGAAGAAAGATGGAAGTATGAGAATGTGCATTGATTATTGGGAATTGAACAAACATACAGTAAAAGAATAGGTATCCTTTACCAAGGATTGATGATCTGTTTGACCAACTGCAAGGTTTGAGTTGGTTCTCACGAATAGATCTCAGATCAGGCTATCATCAGTTGAAGGTGAAAGAGGGAGACATCCCTAAAACAGCGTTTCGGACACGGTATGGACACTACGAGTTCATTGTAATGTCATTCGGTCTAACGAATGCTCCCACAGCATTTATGGACATGATGAATAGGGTGTGTTAACCGATGTTGGATAAGTCGGTTATCGTCTTCATCGATGATATATTGATTTATTCGAAAAGCGAGTCTGATCATGCTGAGCATCTGAGAGAGGTCTTGGAGACTTTGAAGAAATAGAAGTTGTACGCTAAGTTTTCGAAATGCGCGTTCTGGTTACGAGAAGTGCAATTTCTAGGTCACGTGATTAATCCTGAAGGTATTATGGTGGACCCAGCCAAGATTGAATCGATAACTAATTGGAAGACTCCACAGAACCCGACTGATATACGAAGCTTCTTAGGGTTAGCTGGCTACTATAGGAGATTCATCGAAGGTTTCTCCAAGATAGCCGCACCGCTGACCAGTATGACCCGAAAGACGATAGTATTCAGTTGGGGTAAGCTTCAAGAAGAAGCTTTTCAGGAGTTAAAGGAGAGGCTCACGCAAGCTCAAATCATTTCTCTACCCGATGGTGACGAGGATTTGGTTGTTTGCACAGATGCTTCGCATCGTGGGTTAGGTTGCGTATTGATGCAACGAGGGAAGGTGATAGCTTACGCGTCTAGGCAGTTGAAAGTTCATGAGAGTACTTATCCGACGCATGATTTAGAGCTAGCAGCAGTAGTGCATGCCTTAAAGATATGGAGGCATTACCTGTATGGTACTAAGTGTACTATTTATACGGATCATAAAAGTTTAAAGTACTTCTTCGAGCAGAAAGAATTGAACATGAGGCAGAGGAGGTGGTTAAATTGATAAAAGATTACGACTGCGACATTAAGTACTATCCTGGTAAAGCTAATGTGGTCGCCGACGGGCTGAGTCGTAAGAATGAGGAAGTCCTTGCAACAGTGAAGTCATACCAGCTGATTATGAACTCAAGTCTTTTTGAAGAGATAATGGACATCGAGGTTGATGAACAGCTGAACTACATCGAGCAACCGATAGAGATTGTTGATCACAAGAAGAAGCAGCTTCGTCACAAGGTTATACCTCTAGTAAAAGTAATATGGAAGCATCGCAAGGGATCAGATGCTACTTGGGAAGCTGAGGATGAGATGCGCAAGTTCTACCTTAGACTGTTTATGTAATAGTTAGGTTTCGGGGACGAAACCTCTTTAAGGAGGGAAGACTTGTAACATCCTAAAAATTATAATATTTAATAAAGGAAGATTTCGTTAAGTTGTCGAGCGTTAAATAGTATTAGCTAGTGTTTAA
The DNA here is from genome assembly GCF_021521415.1 of Bidens hawaiensis. Classification (NCBI taxonomy): domain Eukaryota; kingdom Viridiplantae; phylum Streptophyta; class Magnoliopsida; order Asterales; family Asteraceae; genus Bidens; species Bidens hawaiensis. Next base: position 86,200 of record NW_027494374.1, read on the forward strand.
TAAAGGATCATGGACTTGGATTATTTATGGTGGATTAAAGGGTAATGGGCCTTAGGTCCATGGGCTTTAAGGGATATAAATATCCCCTTAAACCATCCTAAAACCCTAAATCCTCATTCTTACCATCTTATTCTCTACACACACTCATAACACACACATCCTACACCACCATTTACGGCCGAGAGAGAGACGGGCGAGATCCGAGAGCGAGTAAATGTTGGTTGTGATTAGATCTTTGTTATTTGAGTCTTATACAAGATCTAGATTTCCTAAACAAGCTAACCAAGATCAAACAAGCACGTAAAGGTATGTCGTTTACCTTAAAGTTTACGTTTTTATAAATGTTTAGCCTTAAAACTTAGAACGAGAATAGATCGGGTGTAAATGAAACGTAAAGTTATAAACTTGATGTTAAAACGAACCTAATGAACCCGTAAACATAAACATCTCGTTTAAGATAAACCTTATAACTAATATGGAACGTGTTGAGCTTTAAAAATCCAAACTTTATGTCTTTCCGAGCCAAGTTTTGCCCGAACAAGACCATGGGAATGATCACGGGTTCGGTTAAAATCCTATCCAAGAATTTCTTGATGAAACGAAGATGTTTTTGGTGATTAAGACGAACAGCGGCGGCTGCTGAACAACTTCGCCTGCACGCAAGTTCGCCTGCACGCAAGTTCGCCAGCCAAGTTCGCCCAGCATGTTCGCTAACCAAGTTCGCCTGGTGATAAGTTCGCTCAATGCTAACTTCGCTGCTTATAAGTTCGCTAAAGCTTAACTTCGCCGGACCCTAAGTTCCCCAGAAACTAAGCCCGCTGAATGTTAAGTTCGCGTACATATAAGTTTGCCTCATTCAATTTCGCCTGCTACCAAGTTCGCATACTGTTAACTTCACTGATGATAAGTTCGCCAAGTTAACTTCGATGAACGTTAAATTCGCTTAATATGCTAAGTAAAAGTAATCCAGTAATAGACCACGAATCGGGCTAACGAATGAGTAGGTGAATAAAATAATAAATTAAAATCCTAATGAAAAATGTGTTAAGACAGTTAATGGAAATAAATTTTTCCAAGCTGACCTGGCAGCTTAACCCCAGCCAGGGGCTCTGCCCCTTGGACCCCGCTAGGGGCTGCCACCCCTAGAACCCCGCTGCCAGGGGCGCTGCCCCCGGACCGCCATTCGTTGTGGGTTATATAAAGATAGGAATACGATACGAGTAGTAATAGTTAATTGATACGTGTAATTGTTATACAGTTAGTCGTGCACAGCTCAAGAAAGGGATTACCATAAACGGTGAACGTAACCGCATTCAGGTGAGTTTCTAGCCCCATTTCCTTGTTATGTTTTCGAGGCTGTGTGCATACTCGATGTGATAGTTAATACACTTCCCTTAACTGGTAAGTGTATGCCTTATATGGTTTATATGTTATGTATGTATATCTTAAATGTGAACGAAAGCTTGTCGGTATGTGAACGATCTTCGGATATTGCACATGCTAGCAAGGGATGTATGTTTATGATAGATGAATGTGTATGATAGATATATGTACAATATATGAGTATGTATGAAAGATTAAAGAAAGTATGTATGTTATGAGTATGTAAAGACGGCATGTACGAAGATGAAGAAAGAGGGACCAGAACCTAATAATATCTGAGATAGAAGGGACCAGACCCTAATAATATCTGAGATAGAGAAGTAAAAAGGGACCAGACCCTAATAATATCTGAGATAGACAAGAAAGGGATCAGACCCTAATAATATCTGAGATAGACAAAGGAAAGAGGGACCAGACCCTAATAATATCTGAGATAGAAAAGGACAGTAATTTATATAGTATGAAAGTATTAAAGTACGAACGCATGTATGACTTATGTAATAAAGGTAAATTAGTAAAGTAATTATTATGTATCTTCGGATGCATAATTGAAGGTAAGTGTATGTATGGTATACTGTGTGATTAACTAGAACTCACTCTGCGTAGCTGACTGTTAGTATGCACGTAGGTAAGTAGGATGCGACAGCTGGCGTGAGCGGTACACATGGCAGAAGAATAAGAGTCTGGCATCTGAAGACCTGTCATGTTTTATAAGTTATGTTTTGATTTTGAAAGATAAGAAGAATGTTTTAAGACATGTTAATGAATTGATATGTGATGTTTTATGAAAGTTTTATATTCCGTGTAAAGTTTTAATTAACTCTGATATTTAGAACTGCGTTTATGAGTAAATCCAACACCAAATGTAGGGTACCGGTAACGGGGCCTTACAATTGATCTCCATCCTCTCCCCATATTGAGCCACATGCTCTTCCGGATCAATTGTTCCATTAAACACCTTCATGTTGGGGGTCTGAAATCGTTTTGGGATCTCAGCATCACAAATAGGTGGAGCAAATCTAGATAACTTGTGGCTCCCTTTTGGTATTTCAAGGATCGGTCGGACCACCCCTGGTACGTTGGATATCATATCCTCTGCTTCTGCACTTCCTTAGCCATAGCCTAGTTGATACCTACATCCTGCATGGGACCAAGATTAGCATATAAGTTTATAGGATTATATTTGTTACCTATTTGTTGAGTGAATGTTGGCATTCCAGAAGAATAGCCGAGGTAAGAAGCGTCTGCCACAACAGTTGGTCCACTGGAGGCAATAGTCTGCATGGGGACAATGTCTCCTTCATGGACCTCTGAAGATCTTTGATGTTGAAATCCTGAGGATCCTTGATTCTGGAGGAAGGATCCTTGAGGCTGAAGGATTGATGATCCTTGCTGGGGGAGATAGGATCCTTGAGCTTGTAGACCCACGAACCATGGATTAAGGATAGATGATACTTGTTGGAAAATTGAGGATCCCTGAGCTTGTTGACCCATGGACCCCTGGTGAAGGATAGATGATCCTTGCTGGAAAACTGAGGATCCCTGAGTTTGTTGACTCATGGATCCCGGTTGAAGGATTGATCATCCTTGCGTAAATTGAGCCAATGATCCTAGAGTGGTAAAATCCAGTATCCTAGGCACTAGAGGAGTCTGATCCTCTGCTGGCCTCTTAGTCCTCTTAAGATCTTCTATCTCCCGAAGGATCCTCCGGTTAGTCTTGCTTTGCTACTCCATGTATGCCTTAATCTGAGAAAACATAGCTGAAAAATCATTGTTAGAATTAACCACCAAAGTGGTAACGCTGGTTTTTGAGCTACGGAAGACTGGTAGTTGTGTCTTGTTACCAGCAGCAGTAGTCCTTGGTGCTCCCGTAAGTGGAGGAGGCATTGGTAGTGAGGATCTTGGTGGGAGTGAAACTGATGAAGGCACGGTGGATGAAGCAGATGATTGTTGAGAGGCCATTGACGGTGGTAGTGATTGAAAAGGTTGAATATTGATAGGGTATTTTCTGTATTATAACACCAATTGCCCCACGGTGGGCGCCAAATTGTTTTGGTCAAAAATCAACTAAGGATAATGTAACCAAATTCGTAATTATGGGACTTGGTGTTTATGATTGTATATGTAATATGTCGATGAACACAGAGATTTATACGAGGAAAAGCCCTTGACCCTAAGAGGATCGCCGGCATAAAAACCTCAGGTAACGACAATCGTCTATCACCGATCTTATTAAGTATAATTAAAGTATTACAAGATGGAAGCTCTAGCAGTGATTACAGAAAATGCTATGTGTGTGAAAGTATGTTGTTCAATTCTTAGTGGATTGTGTGTGCCTAACCTAGCTGACTAGAGCTTCTTTATATACAAGAAAAATAACAACTCATATAAAGTAAACAAGGGTAATTCTATAAATAATAAAAATAATGATTTAATGAATAAATGTGTAACAACATTAATCTATACAATAATAATCCACATAGAACATAACTCAAATTACGTCGAAACCCGACTCTATTATACATGCTATGTAATTTACAATTAACTCATATTATTATTATGTAACTAGGAATCCTTGACGGTGTATCCCGAATGGATTATCTTTCTCACATCATCCTCATTTGTATTTCGTTCATCTAATCAGGTGAGTATCTTACTCCTCCTTTTAACTCATTTTTACTCTTTTGGGGACATATGCGTTCGTAGATATTTTACTATTATTTAATACTCAAACTTGCAACTGTTAGTCTTGTGTGTTTAACAATTTATACCTAACGGGTTATATGCTTATATACTTTACTTGAATACATGTCGGAGAGGTCCAACATACTCGTAGACTAGTATGATCAAACTCCTATTTTTTAGCCACTAATCAAGTCATTGCTTCATTGTGGCTGTTTCCTGCATTAACCACGCAGTTTAATAACTTTGATTGCGAGATTAAAGGTTGGACTTGGTCACTCGCCGTTGTACCTACCAAAAATATCATCATAACAAAGAAAAATCGTTAATAAATAATAAGTACTAATGATCTTTGATCCTGACAGGATCTGCAACATATTCTAAGGATAACTGATCCTGATTATATGTCAGGATAGCATATCCACAGTGTCAAATTTTCGTGCACTAACAATTATTGACGTTTTTTCGTCATTAATCGTTTTTACAAATTCCTTATATTTATATATATTATATATATGTATTGCTTTTTTAATATATATATATATATAATAAAATGTATAAAATGTGTTAAACGAACTAACTACATTTCTACCATGAAATCTCGTTGCAGATTCAAGAAAATATTTATTAAGTATTACTATTATTGTTTTTAGTATTATTATTATTATTATTTCATTCACTTTATATTGTCTCATACATATGCATTACAGAGCTGATGGTCTCTCTGAAAGCCACCTCTTTATCCCGTTGATAGAGGTACGGTGTGCCAAATCACACCCTCCCCAGACCCTACTTATAGCTTGGCTGTTGGTGGGACTTAACTGGGTATGATTGATTGATTTATTGATTTATTAAGTATTATTATGTGTATTTATTTAAATATTTATATAATTTTATTTTATTTATTCTTGTAGTTGTAAGGTATTTTATGTTAGAATTAGTTATATAAATTATTAGTTTGTAAATTTTATTATATAGGTATCATATAAAGTAAACAAGGGTAATTCTATAAATAATAAAAATAATGATTTAATGAATAAATGTGTAACAACATTAATCTATACAATAATAATCCACATAGAACATAACTCAAATTACGTCGAAACCCGACTCTATTATACATGCTATGTAATTTACAATTAACTCATATTATTATTATGTAACTAGGAATCCTTCACGGTGTATCCCGAATGGAATATCTTTCTCACATCATCCTCATTTGTATTTCGTTCATCTAATCAGGTGAGTATCTTACTCCTCCTTTTAACTCATTTTTACTCTTTTGGGGACATATGCGTTCGTAGATATTTTACTATTATTTAATACTCAAACTTGCAACTGTTAGTCTTGTGTGTTTAACAATTTATACCTAACGGGTTATATGCTTATATACTTTACTTGAATACATGTCGGAGAGGTCCAACATACTCGTAGACTAGTATGATCATATGCCCGTCGTGTTAGCCATCGTTATGTTCATCTGACATCGAGCTTACCGACAACATTATTTACTTGCTCATTGGTTAAATTGCTTATCTCACTTAACAGAGTTTGCTCTTTTATATTATTATTATAATATCTTAAATCTGGTGTTATACTCACTCAAGCTAGTGTTGACAAAATCTATTGTATTTTTGACACATATGCAGGTTACCGAATGTTATCATTATAATTATTGTTTAAAAAACTTAGGATGAATGTTAGAGAAGAAGATACAAGAATTTATTTCTGGATATTTATTTTTTTATTTTTTTTTTAAATTTTATGTGCTATGATTATTTGAATTTGTTGTACAATTTAAATAAGAATAATAGATATTATAATTTTAATATTGCATGATAGTACCTTGAAAAGCTGCGAGCAATCAGCTCACACCTTGGCATTTCCGCCGTAGGTTGGGGTGTGACATAGATCGTCCTAGAAAACTTAAGGAATCCTCCATCCTGCCCTGATGTAGGATACTGGATCCTTCCGATTAAGAAATTCCTCCAAGATGGAGAAATCCCTAATGAAGAGAATCCTAGAGCTTTTAGAATCAAGGTATCACAATTTATTATTTTACAAGATACCGTGTATAGAATATCCAGAAATCCAGGAAGTGCTTATAGACTTCCATGAAGGTGACTGTGGTAACCATACAGGGGGCAGAGCACTGTTCTCTAGAATACTTAGGACAAATTATTTCTAGCCAAAACTGAAGAATGATGCCATGGAATATTCAAGGATATGTGATTCTTGCCAAAGACATGGCAACATTCTACATCAGCCAGCAGAACCTATGTATCCTATATCTTCTTCATGGCACTTCATGAAATGGGGGATGGATATTGTAGGTAAGTTACCCAAGGCACTAGGTTCACAAGCCTACATGCTTGCCATGACGGATTACTTCTCAAAATGGATCGAAGAAGAAGCATTTGTTCAAGTCCATGAAATGGAAGTTATATCATTTATCAAAAGAAATATTATAACTAGATATGGTATCCCATCTAAAATTATTTGTGATAATGGATCCTAATTTATTGGGAAACGAACAACTAACTTTTATGACAGTTGGGGCATAAAGATAATCACCTCTACACTAGTACATCCACAAGCGAATGGTCAAGCGAAATCAAGCAACAAAATCATCATCAACAACTTGAAGAAGAGGACCTTCCTTATGTTCTTTGGCCTGATAGAACAACACCCAAGAATGCAACAGGTCAAGCATTGTTCTCACTGGTGTTTGGATCATAAGCTATAATTCCTACATAGATGGTGGTTCTTACTGCCAGAACAAGCATCCGTGATCCTCAAGCAAACTGCGAAAGCCTTGTTAAAGATCAGGACACTATTGATGAGCTCAGAGACTTAGCAAAGGTCAGGATGGCTGCATATCAACATAGGATGGTTGGGGCATATAACAAGAATATAAGGATCATAAAGTTTGAAGAAGAATATATGGTCCTAAGGAAAGCCTTTCAAAATAGACTAATCTGACATATGAAAAGCTAGAACCCAAGTGGGAGGGGCCCTACTTGATTGAATCAGAAACAGGAAAAAGGGCATACCACCTACTTACAATGGAAGGTGATCGACTACCAAAAGCCTGGAATGATATCCATCTTAAGAAGTACTTTATATAATCAGGATCAAGGATCCTTAAAGGTTCAAGGATCCTAAAATTGGTAAAATCTTATCCTATTATTTATTCCTTTTACATTTTTGTTACTAATTATGAATCAAAGGAAACAATATCTTAACATTTTCTTTCACAATGCTTTTAGTTTATGCAGAAAATGCATATTTCAATAGAGAATTCAACGGTTAAGGGTTTGGCCACATCTCTCCCACGTTTAAGGTATAATCTCAATGATTATATTATACCTTTTAAGGTTTTAAGGTTTTCACATTTCTTATGAATTAGAGTTTTGACACTCTCTCCTGGAGCGCACGCTATCCAAAATATAGTTCGGGGCAATTGGACCAGTATACGCTTAGTGGCTAACAATTTCATTGCTTTCGGCTATATAGAGGATCCTACGAAAAATGGTAGACGTACCATACAACGGTTTCTAACAGTTTCACGTTAGCTAAGGTTCCTTTGGGACTTACCCCAGTTTAAGACAAGTACATTTGGGCTAGATCCCAGTTCGGGCCAAACCCCAGTTTTTTGGGCTTGACCCAGTTCTTTGGACTTGACCCCAGTTTGTTGGGTTTGTCCCCAATTTTTAGGCTTGACTCCGGTTCTTTGGGCTTGACCCCAGTTTGTTGGGCTTGTCCCCACTTTATTTGATTGTAACTTAAAATCCTAAGATATTTTCATCAGGTATCCTAAGTCCATCTAAAAGCATCGTGGAAGTATTTATGATAACTTAGGTCTAACCAGACCTTCTGGAATGATTTTTACTTATCAAGCTATATTCACTTAAATTATATATATTTTTTTTTGAATACCACTTTCTTTAAGAATTCAATATCCTTAATCCTTGTTTGAAAGGATACTTTATTTTTACAATCTTTCAAAGGATAAAATATAAGTATGTTTTCATAATAATAAACAAATCAACAAGTAGATAAAGGATTAGAGTTATTATTAAATCACCATGATTTACCAAAAACATTAACCCGGATTTTACCAACTAAACATGGACCATCCACCTGGGTTAAAATAGGTGTTACTAGCTGTTCATGATTTGCAAGAAGAATAATGTCACACCCCAACTTATGGCGGAAATATCAGGGCGTGAGCTTATTGCTCACAGCTCTCAATGTACTATCATACAAAATTTATTATTATAATATCTATTGTTACAATTTAAATAATTCAACAATTTCCAAATCACAAAGTACATAGTTCATATAAATAACATAAACAAAGAGAAAATGTAATTCAAACTCTTGTTATCTTCTCTCTAACATGCAACCCTAACTTTTCTTCAAATGAACTTGATAATTCATATCACAAGATGATATGCATATGCGTTAAAAATACAATAATTTTGTCAACAATAGGTTGAATGAGTAAAACACCAGATTTTTTTATGATTATATAATAATAATAAAAGAGCAAACTATGTCAAATGAGATAAGCAATTTAACCAAATGAGCAAGTAATACGTTGTCGGTAAGCTTGATGTCCTGAACGATGGCTAACACGATGGGCGTATGATCATACTTGTCTGAGAATATGTTGGACCTCTCCGAAATGCATTCAAATAAAGCATTTAAGCATATAACACGTTAGGCAAAAATTGTTAAACACATATGAGTAACAGTTGCAAGTTGAGTAATATATAGTAATAAAATATATACGAACGCATATGTCCCCTAAAGATTTAAAATAGATAAAAAGAGGGGAGTGAGATACTCACCTTAACAGATGAGCAAACAGGAAATAACAATATAATAAGGATGAAAATGGTAGCACAAGCTTTGAAGATAATGCCTAATAAAGAATAGATGTGGAAATAGTAAATATAGATAATTAACGGATCTGATAAACAGTTGGGAATCTAGATGATTAATTACTATTATTATGATAAATATATATTTCTTAGATTTGTTAAAACCTTTATTATTTTTATGGAACTTTTAACATATTTTAATTAATATATTTAATATTATAAATAAAATTATTATGTAAAAATTAATATATATATATATATATAGGTTTAAGTTCAAGAGAGAAATGATATTACTGCAAGAAATACGAGAAATGAATATGAGCCACAAGTTTTATTTTAGGTTTTAAATATTTAACAATAAATAAAAAAGATGTAAATGCAACAATAAATGCACACTCTCTCTCCAATTGATACAACTAGTATAACCATAATAACTCTCTCTCTAATTAATATATCTAACTAATTTAACTATAATAATTAAAAAGATAAAAACACTACTTTAGTTTTATTTTTTATTTACACATTCTTCATTTTATTCAACATAAATACAACTTTTTCATATAATACTATTTCTTTATATTAAAAAAATAAATTCCACTCATTTTATTAGCATATATCAACGTGTTTTAAACAATAAATATCAAAACAAAATATATATTTTTTCAATTGGTATGCCTATAAAAATTGTTGTCATAAATAATAATAAAAAAATATCATACAAATGTGTTCATTAAATGTAAACAATAAATATACAACATACACAAAGTTATATAACCTACACTTGTTTTGAGCAATAAAAACGTGCGACATACAAAAAGCGTACAACTTACATATGTAATTCGACATCCACAATTATATAAACTACACAAAGATACACATATCCTACACATGCGTAGGTTATATGTTTTTTGTATGAAGGTTATATGTTTTCTTATTCTTAGAACAAGTGTAAGTTATATGTTTTTATGTAGGTCGTATATTTTATATTGGCATTTAATGCAAACATGTGTAAGATATTTTTTTGTATTATTCATCACAACGTAATTACATGTTGATGGATATTGATATGTTGAGTTTGAAGAAATTGGTTTTGAATAAAAAGAAATTAATGTATGAATAAATTGTATTTGTGTAAGATAAAATTTTCGTGTGTAGGTTATATGTTTTTCTTGTGTAGGTTATATGTTTTCGTGTGCGTGTGTATTTTATTGATGATGAATTTTGTGTGTAGGTTATATGTTTTTCATGTGTAGGTTATATGTTGTCTTATTCATAGAACAAGTGTAGATTATACGTTTTTGTGTAGGTTGTATGTTTTTTGTTGATATCTAATGCAAACACATGCAAAATAGTTTTTTGGTATTATTCATTACAATGTAAGTATGTGTTGATGGATATTAATATATTGAGTTGGAAGAAACTAGTTTTAGTTAAAAAGAAATTTTAATGTATGAATAAAGTATACTTGTGTAGGATAAAATATCAAGACATAAAAAATAAGTTATAAAAATAAATGAGTTCTTAATATTTTCCAATTATAATAATTTAATTAGTTATATTAATTAAATAGATAAGTATTATGGTTTATTAGTTATATTAATTGAAGAACGAGAATGATCAATATTTTCTTTATTTAGCTTTAAGCATTAAAACTTAAAACAAAACTAATGGCCCATATTCATTTCTCGCATTTCTTGCAGTAATATCATTTCTCTCTTGAACCATCCCCTATATATATATATATATAATATTTTCAATAGATGTATTAAATAGGTTTTCATTAAAAGGTTTAAACAAAATATCTATTTATATCTTAATACATGTTATATTTATTTATTTACACATAATTAATTATTTCTTTGTTTTCGAAGTATATCTCAAGTTATAGTAATCAAATTATTTTAATTAATTTGTATATTTAATTATTTATTTAGATACTAATATTTTAAGCATATCTTATATCTTAATTCTTTAAATTGTTTAAGTATTCTATAAATATTATTTCTAGTTTAAAGGTGATTTTATAAATAATAAAAAGTGATGTTCTTATAAATGATTTGTAAGGCCCCGTTACCGGTAACCCTACTTTCGTGTTGGATTTACTCATAAACACAGTTCTAAATATCAGAGTTAATTAAAAACTTTACGCGGAATATAAAATTTTCATAAAACATTACATATCAATTCATAATCATGTCTTTAAACATTCCTCTTGTCTTTCAAAATCAAAACGTAACTTATAAAACATATCGGATCTTCAGATGCCAGGCTTAGGTCTTCTGCCATGTGTCCTCCACTCAAGCCAGCTGTCTCATCCTACTCACCTGCGTGCATACTAAAAGTCAGCTACGCTGAGTGAGTTCTAGTTAATCATACACTACCATACAATACCTTGTTACATACATACGTACTTAACCTCATAACTTTCTTTCATACACACATAAGTACTCATACCTTCATTCTTACTTACATACTTTCTTTCTTACTTACATACTTCCTTTCTTACTTACATACTTTCTTTACATTCATAATCATACGTTTTAAAGAGCCTTTCGCCCTATAACCTCACAGATATTATAAGGGTCTGGTCCCTAACATCACAGATATTATAAGGGTCTGGTCCCTAACATCACAGATATTATAAGGGTCTGGTCCCTATCATCACAGATATTATGAGGGTCTGGTCCCTAACATCACAGATATTATTAGGGTCTGGTCCCTAACATCACAGATATTATAAGGGTCTGGTCCCATGTTTTCGAATATTAGTAGGGTTCGATTCCCTCTTCGTTACCATACAACCATACATCATACCTCGAGTATTATTAGGGCTCGGTACCCCTTTCGTAACCATACAACCATACAACCGTCATTTCCTTCTTTTATTAACTTTCTTACGTTCATACACATAAACATACATATCATACTTGCCGTATTTATAACGTTACAACCTGACAGTACGTGCAATATCCGAAGATCGTTCACGAACCATCAAGCAATCATTCATACATATCACATATATCACCTATGGCATACACTTATCACTTTGGATAAATGTATTAACAACACATCAAGTATGCACACAGCCCCGAAAACATAACAAGGAATGGGGCTAGAAACTCACCTGGATCCTGTTACGCTCGCCGTTGATTGTAATTCCTTTCTTTAACTGGGCTCGGCTAACTGTATAATATTTACACATATCAATTACTGCTACTACTATTACTACTACTCATTTTCGATAACCGCCTTAACACATTTTCCATTAGGTTTTTAATTTATTTCATAAACGAACTTCACTTCAGGCGAATCTTGGAAACAACTTGGTTCTGGCTTGATTCGATCGAATAGGAACACGTTCGATCGAATACAACACGTTCGATCGAATAGGAACATGTTCGATCAAACAGGAACACGTTCGATCGAATACAACACTCATTCGATCGAATACAAAACTCATTCGATCGAATGAGTTGGAGACCATTCGGTTGCTTCCCTATTCGGTCGACTGGACTTGTTCGATCTACGCATTCGATCGAATGGACTGATTCGATCGACTGGTTCGATCGAATGAGTCTGATTCGACTCCTTCAAGCTGGGCGACGGAGAAACCCACGGGTTTTCCAGATTTTCCAGATTTTTGACCCAAAATCGAAGTTTTTGACATGGAAATGCTCGGGATTGAAAGGGCTATCGATTCCTAGTACTTTTAAACACAAAAGCTTGCATTTTGACACCAAAACAAGGCGGTTTTTGACCCGAAAACTCAAGTTACGTTTTTGCTCGATTTGAGGCCGAAATGGTTATGAAAACGGATGATTTTCGAGAGGGACTTACCAAAAACGATTAGGAACAAGATTGTGGACTCGGATTTGTGATTTGAGAACTTTCTCTCTCTAGCTTCTCTCTCTAGAAATGAGAGTGTTTGGGTGGGTGTAAGTGAAGGAAGATGGTGAAAATGGTGGAAGTGTCAAGAACTTTCGTTTATATACTACGGGTTTGGTTAGGCTCGGGTTGGCTTCCTACGGGTCGAGACAGGCCGAGTTCATAAAATAACTAAGCCCAAGACCCGTTCCTTACTCGACATTAAATAACTAAAACGTGAATTTACTAAACATAACTTTCTTTTATTTATCAATATAAAAATTTTAGGATGTTACAAGTCTTCCTCCCTTAAAGAGGTTTCGTCCCCGAAACCTAACTATTACATAAACAAACTAGGGTAAAACTTGCGCATCTCATCCTCGACTTCCCAAGTAGCATCAGATCCCTTGCGGTGTTTCCATATCACTTTGACCAAGGGTATAATCTTGTGACGAAGCTGCTTCTCCTTGCGATCAACGATCTTTATCGGTTGCTCGATGTAGTTCAATTGTTCATCAACCTCAATGTCCATTAATGGCACGTGAGACGTGTCATCAGCTAGACACTTCCTCAGATGAGAAACATGGAAGGTTGAATGAATTCCTTCTAACTCATCGGGTAAATCCAGTTTGTAAGCTACTTCACCCACACGTTTTACAATCTTGAACGGTCCAATGTACCTCGGACTCAACTTTCCTCTTTTCCTAAAACGGATAATCCCCTTCCAAGGCGAGACCTTAAGCATCACATAGTCGCCAACGTTAAACTCCATTGGTCGTCGCCGCTTATCCGCATAAGACTTTTGTCTGTCTTGAGCGGCTTTCATTCTTGCTTTGATCTGATCGAACTTTGAAGACATTTCTTGAACCACTTCTATACTTCCCATTTCCTTCTGACCAATCTCACCCCAACACACCGGGGTTCTACATCGTCTACCGTACAGCATCTCAAACGGTGGCATACCAATACTCGAATGGTAACTGTTGTTATAGGAGAACTCTGCCAGATGCAGATGATCATCCCAACTTCCACCAAAATCTAAAACGCAAGCACGTAGCATATCCTCAAGGGTTTGGATCGTCCTTTCAGACTGTCCATCGGTTTGAGGATGATACGCCGTACTGATGTTCAACCTCGTCCCCATAGCTTCATGAAATTTCTTCCAGAACCTCGAAGTAAACCGTGTATCCCTATCAGACACGATCGATAACGGTACTCCATGCTTGGTTACAATTTCTTTAATGAACAAGCTTGCTAACGTTTCTGACGAGATGGCCTCTCGTATGGGCAGAAAATGAGCACTCTTGGTCAAACGGTCCACAATCACCCAGATGGTATCATGATGCTTAGCTGTACGAGGTAGCTTAGTTATGAAATCCATGGTGATGTGTTCCCATTTCCACTCAGGTATCTCTAGCGGTTGCATCTTCCCATAAGGCTTTTGGTGCTCGGCCTTGACTTGTAAGCAAGTTAAGCACTTACTAACATAATCCACTACATCACTCTTCATTCCTGGCCACCAGTAATCTCTTTTCAAGTCTTGGTACATCTTTGTAGCTCCAGGATGGATTGAGTACCTTGACTTATGAGCTTCATCTAAGATTCGACTTCTAAGATCACCATGGCGTGGAATCCACATACGGTCAAATCTAGTTTTAACTCCATGAGTGTTTTCCATCAACTCATCTTGCTGGCCATAAATCCTTTCTTTCTTTACTAACCCTTCGTCTACTAACACTTCTGACTGCACTTTGATGATTTCTTCAAAAAGACTTGAGTTCATGATCAACTTGTATGACTTCACTGTTGCAAGGACTTCCTCATTCTTCCGACTTAACGCATCAGCGACCACGTTAGCTTTACCGGGGTAATACTTAATCTCACAGTCGTAATCCTTTATCAATTCTAACCATCTTCTCTGCCTCATGTTCAGTTCTTTCTGCTCGAAGAAGTACTTTAAACTCTTATGATCGGTATAGATAGTACACTTAGTGCCGTACAGATAATGCCTCCATATCTTAAGAGCATGCACTACAGCTGCTAACTCCAAATCATGCGTCGGGTAAGTACTCTCATGGACCTTCAACTGTCTAGACGCGTAGGCTATCACCTTCCCTCGTTGCATCAACACGCAACCTAACCCTTGATGCGAGGCATCAGCACAAACAACAAAATCCTCATCACCATCGGGTAAAGTAAGGATTGGAGCTTGCGTGAGTCTTCTCTTTAATTCTTCAAAGGCTTCTTCTTGAAATTTTCCCCAACTGAATACTATCGACTTTCGGGTCATACCGGTCAGCGGTGCGGCTATCTTGGAGAAACCTTCGATGAATCTCCTATAGTAGCCAGCTAACCCTAGGAAGCTTCGTATATCAGTCGGATTCTGCGGAGTCTTCCAATTCGTTATCGCTTCAATCTTAGCTGGGTCCACGGTAATCCCCTCCGGATTAACCACATGACCTAAAAATTGCACTTCCCTTAACCAGAACGCGCACTTCGAAAACTTGGCGTACAACCTTTCTTTCTTCAGAACTTCCAATACCTCTCTCAGATGCTCGGCATGGTCAGACTCACTCTTTGAATAAATCAATATATCATCGATGAAGACGATAACCGACTTATCCAACATCGGTCGACACACCCTATTCATCATGTCCATAAATGCTGCAGGAGCATTTGTTAGACCGAATGACATTACAAGGAACTCGTAGTGTCCATACCGCGTTCGGAACGCTGTTTTAGGGATGTCTACCTCTTTCACCTTCAGCTGATGGTAGCCTGATCTGAGATCTATTCGTGAGAACCAACTCGAACCTTGCAGTTGGTCAAACAGATCGTCAATCCTAGGCAAGGGGTATCTATTCTTTACCGTAAGCTTATTCAACTCACGATAGTCTATGCACATTCTCATACTTCCATCCTTTTTCTTCACAAACAAAACCGGTGCGCCCCATGGAGAAACACTCGGTCTGATAAAACCCTTGTCGAGGAGTTCTTGCAGTTGGGACATTAATTCCTTCATCTCGGACGGTGCTAGACGGTAAGGCGCTTTCGCGACGGGCTGGGCTCCTGGTATTAAATCTATCTGAAATTCTATTTCTCGCTCCGGTGGCAGCCCCGGAAGATCCTCAGGGAATACTTCTGGGTAGTCGCGCACAATAGGAACATCCTTCATTTCTTTCGTCTCGGCCGTAGCGTTGACAACATACGCCAGGTAGGCACCGCACCCTCGCCTTAACAAACCCTCGGCTTTTATCATCGAAATGACATTAAGCCCATAACTCTCCTTATCACCATAAACCGTCACCGCACTACCATCCAATGACTTTAACCTTATCATCTTACTTTTACATACTATCTGAGCCTCAAACTCAGACAACCAATCCATACCCAAGACTACATCGAACCCTCCTAAGGCCATAACATACAAAGTAACAGGGAACTCATGTCCCTCTAACTCTATCTTACAATTCTTCACCATTTTTGTTATTTTCACCGAAGTGTCACTTGCGGTTTCTACTACAAAAGTTTCAGACACTCGGCAGCCTTTCATTTTAGCTAGTTTACTAAACGTCGTAGCTACAAAACTTCTATTCGCACCAGAATCAAATAATACAGAAGCGGAAACATCGTTCACTAGAAACGTACCTGTGACGACATCCGGAATCTGCCTGGCTTGTTCCTGGGTCAGCATGTAGGCTCTAGTTCTGGGCCTAGCTTGATCGGCATCCTTCTTTCCACTACCTCCAGCTACACCTTCAGTGCACTCCCTTGACATATGGCCTGTCTTGCCACATTTGTAACATGTTGGCTTCGCACTGCACTCGTTGGCATAATGCCCTACCTTCCCGCACTTATAACAGGCATTCGACCCCATTCTGCATTCTCCACCATGAGCCTTTCCACATTTGAGACAAACATTAGAACTTTTACCCCACTTGCACTCACCACCATGCCTCTTTCCGCAGGTCTTACACGATCTCTTCTCCCACACTTTCTGTTTCTTATCCTTGGAGTTCCATAACTGAGTACCGGGTCGTTTAGCAGGAGTGACCCCTTTCTTCTCTTTCTCTTCATCCCTTTCCACCCTATCATCCGCGGCCACGTCAGCATAGACCATTTCCGCGAGTCCAACAGCCGAATCAAAAGTAGCAGGTTGAATCGCCCTGACTAACATGCGGACCTTTTGTGGCAACCCCCTCACATAACACTTGATTCTCTTGACCTCAGTGTCAACCATGTCAGGCACCAACCTAGATAGTCGGTTGAACTCCGTGGTATACTCACGATGCGTCATCATACCGGCTTTTAAATTCTGGAACTTCATCTCCGTTCTTTCAACCTCGGCATCTGCACAGAACTTCTTCATTACCAACTCTTTCAAATCTTCCCACCTCATCTCTTTGATCTCTTCACGGGTCTTCCTCTGCTCCACACTCTCCCACCAATACATAGCCTCATCTACGAATGACTGAGTAGCATAACCCACAGCTTGGTCGGGACGGCAGTCGCTAATGCGGATAACCTTGTCCATAGCGGTTATCCACTGGAGAGTAGCGATTGCGTCTCCTAAACCAGTCAGCTTAGGCGGGTCACAACCTTTGAAGGACTTATAGCTGCACCCACCTTGTCCTCCTCTCCTATCATCGACTTTCACAGACTTATCCCCACTCGAGGCCCCTCTTTCACCTTCCCCATCCCTTCTACCATCACCACCCGCCCCTTCAGCAGTTCGCTCACGGCTTCCAGCAGATCCTTCGGGATTCAGGTTCTTCACAGCAGCAACTACAGCCTGAACGATGGCTGCTTGAACTGCGGGGCTAAGTTGAACTTCTTCGTTGTTGTTCTGGTCTCCTCCAGCTGCGCTTCCTTCATCTTCGGTGTGGGAAGCTTCTTCTACCGAAGGTTGCCGGACAAGACGAGGCCTGCCACGACGTCCAGTGCGACCCCCAGTTTCAACAAATTCTCCAGCTCCAGCCATTAGTATTCTAAAGGGAAAACACAAACATCGTCACTCAAGGAACTATTTAGTACAAGGATAGCAAGGCTAACAGGTAATAACAGTGGCCAGCTGTGACTAGCTGATCACGTTGCTTTCCGTGTCCTATACACTTCCCTTTATGAGTCTATTTGTGCTGGTTCTACTTAAGCAGTTAGTCAATTCAAACAATCAATTATTCCTATCCCTGACGTTCACATATCTTTCCTTTCTCATTAATATATATCATTTAATCATACACCTTACCTTCACTGATCTTGCTTGAGCGACACATGGCATTCTTGAACTGGCATCTTCTTTCCTTTCTTACTTAAATCCCATTCTCTGTTCGAGTCTAAGCATGTAGGATGCTTAAATCTCTCGAACTTTGCTCTGATACCAACTTGTAAGGCCCCGTTACCGGTAACCCTACTTTCGTGTTGGATTTACTCATAAACACAGTTCTAAATATCAGAGTTAATTAAAAACTTTACGCGGAATATAAAATTTTCATAAAACATTACATATCAATTCATAATCATGTCTTTAAACATTCCTCTTGTCTTTCAAAATCAAAACGTAACTTATAAAACATATCGGATCTTCAGATGCCAGGCTTAGGTCTTCTGCCATGTGTCCTCCACTCAAGCCAGCTGTCTCATCCTACTCACCTGCGTGCATACTAAAAGTCAGCTACGCTGAGTGAGTTCTAGTTAATCATACACTACCATACAATACCTTGTTACATACATAAGTACTTAACCTCATAACTTTCTTTCATACACACATAAGTACTCATACCTTCATTCTTACTTACATACTTTCTTTCTTACTTACATACTTCCTTTCTTACTTACATACTTTCTTTACATTCATAATCATACGTTTTAAAGAGCCTTTCGCCCTATAACCTCACAGATATTATAAGGGTCTGGTCCCTAACATCACAGATATTATAAGGGTCTGGTCCCTAACATCACAGATATTATAAGGGTCTGGTCCCTATCATCACAGATATTATGAGGGTCTGGTCCCTAACATCACAGATATTATTAGGGTCTGGTCCCTAACATCACAGATATTATAAGGGTCTGGTCCCATGTTTTCGAATATTAGTAGGGTTCGATTCCCTCTTCGTTACCATACAACCATACATCATACCTCGAGTATTATTAGGGCTCGGTACCCCTTTCGTAACCATACAACCATACAACCGTCATTTCCTTCTTTTATTAACTTTCTTACGTCCATACACATAAACATACATATCATACTTGCCGTATTTATAACGTTACAACCTGACAGTACGTGCAATATCCGAAGATCGTTCACGAACCATCAAGCAATCATTCATACATATCACATATATCACCTATGGCATACACTTATCACTTTGGATAAATGTATTAACAACACATCAAGTATGCACACAGCCCCGAAAACATAACAAGGAATGGGGCTAGAAACTCACCTGGATCCTGTTACGCTCGCCGTTGATTGTAATTCCTTTCTTTAACTGGGCTCGGCTAACTGTATAATATTTACACATATCAATTACTGCTACTACTATTACTACTACTCATTTTCGATAACCGCCTTAACACATTTTCCATTAGGTTTTTAATTTATTTCATAAACGAACTTCACTTCAGGCGAATCTTGGAAACAACTTGGTTCTGGCTTGATTCGATCGAATAGGAACACGTTCGATCGAATACAACACGTTCGATCGAATAGGAACATGTTCGATCAAACAGGAACACGTTCGATCGAATACAACACTCATTCGATCGAATACAAAACTCATTCGATCGAATGAGTTGGAGACCATTCGGTTGCTTCCCTATTCGGTCGACTGGACTTGTTCGATCTACGCATTCGATCGAATGGACTGATTCGATCGACTGGTTCGATCGAATGAGTCTGATTCGACTCCTTCAAGCTGGGCGACGGAGAAACCCACGGGTTTTCCAGATTTTCCAGATTTTTGACCCAAAATCGAAGTTTTTGACATGGAAATGCTCGGGATTGAAAGGGCTATCGATTCCTAGTACTTTTAAACACAAAAGCTTGCATTTTGACACCAAAACAAGGCGGTTTTTGACCCGAAAACTCAAGTTACGTTTTTGCTCGATTTGAGGCCGAAATGGTTATGAAAACGGATGATTTTCGAGAGGGACTTACCAAAAACGATTAGGAACAAGATTGTGGACTCGGATTTGTGATTTGAGAACTTTCTCTCTCTAGCTTCTCTCTCTAGAAATGAGAGTGTTTGGGTGGGTGTAAGTGAAGGAAGATGGTGAAAATGGTGGAAGTGTCAAGAACTTTCGTTTATATACTACGGGTTTGGTTAGGCTCGGGTTGGCTTCCTACGGGTCGAGACAGGCCGAGTTCATAAAATAACTAAGCCCAAGACCCGTTCCTTACTCGACATTAAATAACTAAAACGTGAATTTACTAAACATAACTTTCTTTTATTTATCAATATAAAAATTTTAGGATGTTACATGATTATCAATAATATTAATCTTTGCAATAATAATTATTCTAGAAATTCATCGATCAATTAATAAACGTTCTTATCCCAAACCTAACTTAATCACATCGAAATCTTAATTCAACAAATCATGTTATATCTCTTATAATTAATTCAATATTATATTATTTAACTAGGAATCCTTGACGGTATATCCCGAAGAGTTCATCTCTCTCACATCATCACTTAAATTTCATTCATCCGATCAGGTGAGTACCACATTCCCCCTTTTAAAACTCATTTTATACTTTGGGGACATATGCGTAAATTATATTTCTCATATATACTTATACAAAAAACTGCAACTATTGTCTTATGTAACGAGTTTTATGCCATACTTGTTATGTGCTTATTTGCTTTACGTGAACCGCATTCGGAGAGGTCCAACATAATCTCATAATAGTATGATCATACGCCAGTCATTATAGCTTTGTGCTTCTCGACATCTCAGTTATACTTGATCATTTGGTTAATTTGTTATTCCCATATGACTTGTTGCAATTACTTATTTTTATATATATTATATGTACATTTAAACTGGTGTGTTGCTCACTCAACCTTATGTTGACAAAACTATTTTATTTTCAACGCATATGCAGGTCATCGTGTGATGTGAAGTAGTTTAAATTTGGAAGATCACTTAAGGAATTTTTATTAGAGAAAACTTAATGAGACATTATTCAATTTTATTGTTTTTGTTTGTTTGATACACTATTGTTTTGATTTGGATTATTGTATGGAAAACTTACTTTATTTGGATTTATTAATTAGATATTGAAATTATAATGTTGTCTGATAGTAACCTTGAGAGCTGTGAGCAATCAACTCACTCCCCGGCATTTCCACCGAAGGTTGGGGTGTAACAGTGGTGTTGCTCCGTAAACTCAGTCGTTGGTAAAACCCGAGCGTTTTAGGTCTCAGGCGTTGAGGTTATGGTCTACGCGGAATTAAAATTGGTTTTCTGTCACATTCGTTATCGTACCGAAATTAAAAAAAGAACACTAAATTGACATTCGGTCGGCTTCCATTATTCGTTATTGTACCGAAAAACAAAATGGAAAGACTAATATGGTGCCACCAAATAACCCAATCGGCACTTAGCAGCACCAACTCTTTAATTGTTAATATACTAGCTTTAGAGCCCGTGTAACACACGAGATAATCTAAATAATTAAGTTACAAATAAAGCAATACATAATGTATATAGAAAATGGCATTACATCTATGTTTGTATCATTATACATAAATTGATTATATATATATATATATATATATATATATAACAAAATGATTTTTTTCAAAAAAAAATGAACTTACTAAAAAAATAATGTACGTGCAAAAACATACTCGAGAACACTCCATCAATTGAAAATTTATTCTCAGTATGATATATGTATAACCGAAAGAAATTTGGTTATGAACTAATTTTGGAGAATACTTCTCATATAAATATATAATAATAGTTTTGAGCTACATCATGAAAAAGATTTTAATAAGTTTGAGGGGCTTCTCGACTTTTCCATTTGACAAAAAAAATAACAAGTTTACCTGTTCAATTTGCGAATGTTTTGCTTTACTTGAGCATAATTTTGTTTGACATGTTTTAACATATAACATTCTGATCACTATTCAACGAAAAATCAATGCTGACATAAATGTTTCTAATTTAATAAAGGTTAGAAGTATTGATAGGCTTTGAGGTGGCATGTCGGAAGTGTTTGTCATTTTATTAAATTTTAATAGTCATGGGATAAATACTTAATGTGCAAAATATCAAATCTTTTGACTATTTCCAAAATGTCCTTAAAAATAAATTCAAAACCCAATCACATTTAAAATAATAACTTTCGTTTGTTTTATATTTTTAAGTCAAAACTTTGAACCCCTAACAAGTTTGATGATAAATCTATTTGCATTCTCAAAATTTTAAATTTATTCGTAACAAATTTGAGCCAAATGTAGTTAATTTATACCAAACGATTTATTTATCAACTTTTAATCCGTAACAATCAAATTTAAGTTCCATAAAAAACCCAAAGCAATCCTTGATAAAAAAAACCCAAGAAACTAAATACAGTAGAAACTCTATAAAATAATACACTTGGGATCACCAAAATTTATTAATTAAAAGAGTTATTAATTAATCGATAAATTAATAATTATTAATTTATATATTAATTAATATTTTATTAATTATAGTAGAATACTTAGTTTACAAACACCTTTCAAGCTTCCACTTAATTATTGTATATAATGCATGTATATCAAATGAACGGCCTAATTTGAAAGAAACCTTCAATCTCCCACCTTATAATGTTTCTTGTGTTCAATGTATCACTTCGCGAAACGAAACTATTAAAGCAGCAATCACATTGAACAATTTCTTGTTGAGCTATGAGAAAACAACACCAGAAGTTCTTACCATGCTAAGGAAAATTAGAGACAAGATTCAAGGGGAAATTGATTTTCACAAAAAACAAAAGACAATTGAGTCATTTTTCAAAAAACCTTCATAAATCATTCATGTAATATGCTATATATAAGGAATTATTAATTTATATTTTATATGGGGTCTAAAGAAATTATTAAAAATGTATTACCTTATAATTTTAGCGAATTATTAATTTAGCACCCTATCCCCGAGTTGGGACCGGCAAAAAATATTATCTTAGAGAGTTTATTAAATAATCGAGTATTAATTTATCGAGTTTCTACTGTATGATAAACTTTATTATATTTGAAAGTGATTGGTATATATTATCCATACAATTTAACACATATATGTATAGTTTACTAAATTAACCGAAAAATAAATATATAGATTTAAATTATATATTTATAATTTATAAATTAATATGAGAATGCACAAAAACCAATAGATAAATGGTTTTATTTTAAAAAATGGATCAACTTTTAAGCATATACTTATAATTTAATGAGTAAAAAAATTACTTCGTAAATTGAAAGCATATTAGAGTTTTTTTTTATTTACAGTCTTCAACAATATACGTAGTATAATATGTTAATGATAATATTAAAAATTATATTCTTTTCAATATTTAACAAACACGGTTTGATCTCGATTTTTGGATTTCACCAAGTATGTTGTGAAATATATTCTAACAATGTATAGTAATATAATATGTAAATATTTATTTTTATAAAAATGTATAGATATAATATAAATAAAATTTAAAAAAAAGTGAATAATTTAATCATGTTATAGATATAATATAAATGGAGTGCAAAAGGAAAGTGAATAATTATTTATTTAATACATATATTAGTTTTGGATAGAAAAAATTGTGAGGATTAACCACAAACCGACACGTGTCTACAATATTTTACTTTATTAGAATACAGGTGTGTGATATATAAATATATATATATATATATAAGTATCTATATAATTGTCTACCATAAAATCCTACGTTTCGCTCTCAGGTTGTTCCTCTCATTCTCTAAAGCCACCAGATTGCTTGATTTTTAAATGGAGATTTCTCATGCATTTGACCCAAATTCGCGGGTATGGGTCTCACCAAACGCGGAAAGTCTTTAAATGTGTTATAACATAACATTTATTTGTGAAGCTCTTTCATAATCAAACAAAAGGTTTCACGGGTCATGGGTCTCACCAAGCCCGGATAACCCTTAAACGGGTTATAACATTTCATTTATTTGTGAAATAATCCTTTAATCATCAAAGAATAATTTTCACGGGTTATGGATCTTACCAAACCCTTATAGCCCTCAAATGGGTTATGAGATCCCATTTATTGGTAAAAACTTTTATCATCAAACCCTAATTTAATTTATCTCCTTTGCATGTTCTCCGTTGCCGGTCTATCATCTCCATCGCCGAGTAACTTTCCATACTACCCACCATTGTCAACTACATCAACGTCCCCTGTTTCATTAGACAAATATTTGTGTTTATGTTTATTCATTTAAAAAAATCAACATGCTCGTGTTCTTTTATGTTTATTCATTTAAAAAAATCAAAATGCTCGTGTTCGTTTATGTTTATTTATTTAAAAAATCAGCATGCTTGTGTTCGTTAGAAAACCTACACATCTCAATTGAAAAAAATCAAAAGCTAAAAAATATAATAAGAAACTAATATATATATATATATGTGTGTGTGTGTGTGTGTGTGTGTGTGTATTAAATTAACCAAAACTACGTTAAAAATAAAATAAATCATCATAAAATAGCAAAACGATTAAAAACAAAAACTAAAATAAACTCCCATAACACAGAATGATCAAACTAGTGTGTGTGTGTGTGTGTATAACTATACTAATAAAAGAAAATAATGAGGATGATGTGGCAGTCCCACATTCATTCTAGGCATAATCTCTCTTCTCATTCAACCTACCTATCCATGGGTTATGGAGCAAAATCATATTAAGAAATGAGTTATAATTTTCTTTCTAATTCTCTAATTTATCATCTCATTCATCGTAACTATCCATTGGTCATGGGCTAAAATAATTTTGGCAAATGGGTTATAATTTCATTTCCAATTCTCTAATTTTTCATCTTATTTATCCTGCATATCCATGGACATGGGATAAATCAGTTTTGAGAAATGAGTTATAATTTCTCTTTTAATTCTCTAATCTCTCATCTCATTTATCATAGTTATTCACGGGTAATTGGTCAAAACAATTTTTGCAAATGTTGTATATATAAAAATCAAATTTGTAAATTTGAGATTTTAGACTTCTTATTGTTTATACTATATATTTATCTTTTTTTTTACCTATAATTCCGTTCATTTCATTTAGATAATGGATCTTTTTATTTTTATTATTTGATAAATCTCGTGTAATACACTGGGTTCAAAAGCTAGTATATATATATATATATATATATATATATATATATATATATATATATATGTTTAAAATAAAAAAGACATAGTTTTGTAGAAAGAGTAGGAATGACATAAAATTTAGAGTTAGGAAACTATGTAGCATAAATCCTAGATCTTAAGAAACTATTTGGTAGTTTAAAAACTATCAATTTCAACCACTAGATCATACATCCAAAGGTTTAGATTTATTCTTACTCTTCCTATGAAACTATTTCTTTTTATTATAACTCACCCATATATATATATATATATATGTATACATATGTATGTATAGGAGATGGTTCAGGA
Organism: Bidens hawaiensis; assembly: GCF_021521415.1. NCBI lineage: Eukaryota > Viridiplantae > Streptophyta > Magnoliopsida > Asterales > Asteraceae > Bidens > Bidens hawaiensis. The sequence goes on from NW_027494374.1 coordinate 111,699, forward strand.
GAGAAGTCAATTTTACTGCGAAAAATACGAGAAATAGATCTAGACCATTAATACGTGTAATCAGTAGTCCATATTAATAATGACACTTTTGTAGTAAACTAAAATAGAAATATGTACTAATTTAGAGAAAAAGGGTATATTGGTCTTTGTATATGGATAATTAATGTAACAAACAAATACATTTAATCATGTTTTTAAAATTTTCTCCTAAAAATTCTCCACATATTACACTCACGATATTCTTCCTTACCAAACCTCCATGATCTTTCCTTTTAATGTTTTGATTTCCAAAAATAATATTATCTCAAGTAGTCTTTCATATCTGGCATCCCACTATAGACTTCATGAATATTGTATACAAAAATACAATTTTTCAGAATTCCGAGAACTAACGTTAGGTTTCATAAAATCAATGGTGTAATTGTATTTTTATAACTAAAAACATCATTGTTTCGTTTTAAAAATATCAAAATTTATACCATGGATATCGTCGTTGTCGCATTTATTAATTTGGTAAAAACCAGTGTTTTTCATAAAAAAAAACTTTTTGAGGGTTTCTTTGATTTTGAGTTTGTTGTATTTTTTTATATTAATTTGGCAAGTTGACAATGACGTAGGATTGTTGAGTTGGATGTGTAGGTAATTTCTCGTTTGTGAAGGTTTTTGATGTGTTTTTTTTATATTATTATAGGCTGTGTAGGAATATCATGATCAGTTTGTTTATAGTCATGTTGTGTGTAGGTGTATAATGATATGTGTAAGTGTTATATATATGTGTTTTTAGATATCATGATTTGTGAAGGCACTTGAAGATTTGTAAGGAACGAGTATATTGGTGTAGGGGATTTGGGTTAGTTCTCTCCTGAACTTAAATATGTATGTATGTATATATATATATATATATATATATATATATATATAGTAAGGATCCTAAGAGAACCCTTAACAAATTGAGAACTTTGAGAACCATTTTGAACTACTAAAAACACCTTTAAAAAAATATTTAAAAAAATCGTAAAACAAATAATAATAAAAATTTTAAAAAAGTAAAAAAACCAAAATTTTTATATTTCATCCGGTTTCATTAAAAAAATAAAAAATAAAAAAAACAAAAAAAAACGTCGTCTTATACACATATGTATAATTTTATATAATATTTAGTTACGTAATATACATATATGTAAAGTATCATTTATTTTAAATTATATACATGTGTACAAAAAAACATGTAAATGTACATATATGTATATATTATACATATGTGTATATAACTTAGCTAAACCGAGTTTTTTTTTTATGAAACCGGGATGATAAAATAAGAATTTTGGTTTTTTTTACTTTTTTGAGTTTTGTTTTTTTTTATGATTTTTTTTATTTATGGGTTTTTTGTGGTCCAAAATGGTTCTCATAGTTCTCAATTTCAGAAAAGTTCTCTCATGATCCTGATCCTATATATATATATATATATATATATATATATATATATATATATATATATATATAATGGTTCAAATAAGTATAAGGAGTTTCCTAACAATGATAAGAACCAACAAATTTTTTACATTTGACATTACAAATGAAGGTGAAAGAACAATTTTATGAAACTATGTGGTTATAACGATGAAATAGTAATTCTAGGAAACTGTAACATCCGGCCCCTCGTACCACCAATATTGTCCGCTCTGCCCACGAAGAGCTCACGGATTTTTTTTGGTTGCCCAAAACGCGTTGGTGATTGAAGAGGCATGACATTACTTATGAACTAGTGATCTCTCTTGTCCACGGCCGATGTGGGATAGCCTAAGAGTGGGACAATGTTGTGTTTGCCATGGGTGTTACAGACAACCCCCCTTTGGACTCATCGTCCTCGATGAGGCGTGTCCCAACATCCCGAACGGCACAAGAGTGGCTTTGATACCAACTGTAACATCCCGCCCCTCGCACCACCAATATTGTCCGCCCTGCCCACGAAGAGCTCACGGATTTGTTTTTGGTTTCCCAGGTGGTCACCCATCCTAGTACTACTTCCACCTAAGCACGCTTAACCGTGGAGTTTTCATGTGCTCCACAGCCAACTAAGCCCAAAATGCGTTGGTGATATACGAGATACTTCAACTACTCATACTTACATTTGTCATTCGTTATTTAGTTTGGTTTGTTAAAACGGCACGTAACACTCATGGGCCAACAAAATACCATGAGACACCCAATATATCAAGAAACTTACGTTATTTATTATTATTATTATTATTATTATTATTATTATTATTGTTTATGATGTTATTTTATTTGGAAACAAGTTACGATTTGACTCAGTTACTTAATTATTCAATTGCATCGAACCAAGACTTACTGATTCAATTCATTCACATACTCACAAATATTTTTTTTCCATAATGAAGCACAAATCATTCACTCACTGGGAATCTGTTATCACAAGTCCATCTAAACAACTTACTATTTAATTATCTAATCGATTACTCGCACTCATATTATCACATTCACAAATTATCAAGAGCAGCTAATAGCTATTTTCTTATACGGATATTACAACATCATAAAACTATCAAATATAATAAAAGTATTATTAAATACCTTAATATTTGAACAATATCCCTCATGTTCACGATTATCACGCTATCAATTAACGAACTTATCACAAGTAACTCAATATCCCCAATAACAATCAATTACATCTCAGTTATCACCCTCAAATTTTAAGTATTAACATTTTAATTTGTTATGCATTGACAAAAAAATCTCATATCAAATCACATCATTGATTATATCAGTACTTAACAAATTGTCATATAGATTATCTTATTTATATTCTGACTTATCCTTAAGTCATGATTAACGCTAGTACAACTTACGTCAAATATCACTATTTCCTTAATAACTAATAAGAAATTTACACAACTTATTATTTATACTCATTTAATCTCAATTTACATAATTATAGAAGGATTTCTACATCAAACAATATAGATCATATATTCTCTACACTTGCTTTATGACCACAAGTACTGTCAAAGAGATAGCTCCTACAATCTCTAGGGTATAAATTCTAACTCAAAACGTTAATGCAATCAATTTAATCTTGTTCACTAATTTCTTTCAGAGAAATTTCTATTCATTTACCCTTACTCACCCTCATAACAACGCATTGTTCTTTACTAATTCACGCCTAGTTCAAATTATACTGGCACCGTACCGTACTACCCATGCTCATTTAGCTTAAACCCATCAACTCTATGGCTTTCAGGCTTTCTTCATGTAACAAGGTCGCTATCGCTTATTTAATTCTAGACCCGCAAGACTTAATTTCATCAAGCTTACCTTAGTTAAACCTCGTTTTCACAAACCTATTCGAGGTGCCCCAAATCATTCGATCTCAATTATTTAAGTTTTCATAAGCTCAATTAACAAAGGTGTTTTGATTAAACCAATCGTAGTTATGTTTTAACGAAGAAGATTTTTATCGTCTAAACGTATTTTGTATTCAATTATACCTTAAACGATTATTTGTCTAAATTAGTTATTTTGGAACAAACCCAACTTGGAAAATCTATTATTTTAAGTATATTTTTTCCGCATACGATAAAATTTTTCTTATATTTTTCAAAGATCAATATCGTTGGTTGCCGTACTTATCTATACGTTTGGTTTTACTTAATCAAAATTATAGGATTTGGTTCATTAACATTTCGCCAACTGATCAAAATATTTAGATCCTCATAAATCGAAACAAACTTTTTTTTAAAAAAAATAATAAAAGACAATTTTTACAGCAAGTTATTAGTTGACCATATTATTCAATTTGTCTTTTCTCATTTACCTTGTTTGCTTATTAATTTATTGACAACGTGTCAACTTCTATTCTCAACTTTAATTTTTAACATTTTTGTACGGCGTGTATATATCGATCTCATGCATTACAATTTACCTTTCATCTTATAAATTTTTTTTTATTATTAATCTCTAAAATATAAACTCAATTTCCGAAACATAAATACAATCAACTAACTCGTGTTCATTAAACTAATTGTTGGTAATTTTAATTCATTTACCCATGCTTATTCTCATAATAACATCAATAACAAAAGCAAGTCCTAACATCAACTATATGCCATTAATCAAATTAACAATCAATCTCAGCCAAAATCTTAGCGTCTCAAACAATAAACTTTACGTCAAAATCCACTCGTTACGTTTCACTTGCCACTGTAATCCAATCCAATCCTCATATCGTATTATACCCAATGTAATCGTTCAGTTATCTTGTTAATACTTGCCGCGTACCACAACCGCCTATACCGTCTAATTCTAAACCCCATGTTATGACGTTTGCTCAAATTTTATATGTTGCTATCTGTAATTACTACAGCCATGGAAATCCTAATCAGTTACGCCATGTGTGTTCCCGATTCAATCATATTCATCAAGTTCAAATTTCCAAACTTATTCTATTAGACCCCTACTTTCCAACCTAATCAAATTATTGCGATTCAATCAACTTCAATTATTCAAGTTTTAAAGATCTAATTAATCAAGTTATTCCAAATCAGATAAATTAAATCAATCATAACGAAGTTTATCAAAGAAGATGTTTTTGTCATTTTTTTATCTAAACATATGTTTTATCTTTCTCAATTAACAAATCTTTATTCAGTTTTTGGATTTAGACAATTTCAATTCTAATAATCTATTCTAAGTGATTATGCTCATTCCATAAAATCTTTTCTTTCGAAAGACAACCACCTATATTACCATACTCCTAGTTTATCTCATGTCTTCATTGTCATAATTCGTTTCACTCTCAACCCTAAGGAATCTTTTCCTTCTCAAACTTCTAAGAATTTGTAACTTTTATTAAGAGGCATTTTAGAAATTTTTATATTTTATTAAAACAACTCATAAATTCAATTCATTTTTCGCAATATTTTCTAATTACAACCAAAACTTATTAAAACTCTTGTTTTCTCAAAATTATATTTTGTAAATGTTTTGTAACCCACATGATGGGACGAGTTATGTGGACCATCCGACGATCTAGGTAATTATAGAGGCCTACATAATTATCGAAGTCCTCGCATGGAAATCATAATACGTGCAATTGTGTGCCATAATATAGAATCGAAAGTAGTTGGGATAACGGTACAAATGTAGAGATGATAAGGACATGGTGGATACGCCGCTGGTACATCCTATATATAAATGTCCTTATCGGATTTTCATTTGGAGCGTTGTTTTGACTATTCGAAGTTCTGTGTTATGATAAATTTTAAAATCTATCTTTTAAAAACTTATTTTTCCTCAAAATTTAATGGTGTTGTTATAGTATACACGACCCATTTCGTGTTCGGGTAATTTTAATCAAAAACTCACCGCGTTCGTCGAGCTAATATTATTTTATTATTATTATTTATTATATTTAATCATTTTTCTTATATAACTTTGAGATATGCACATTTTCATCCCTTAAACACAAGTTTTAAGCTATTTTTGTTCCAAATGTTAAGTACAAGGACTAAACTGCAGATCTTGCAATTTTAAATATTTTATTAAACTGAACCAGTTACCCGTTTACCCGTGACCCGAATCCAAAGACTCGTTTAGCTATCTTGTTCCATAATTCTCGTCGTAAACATGGAATTAATTCGTGCAAATCGTTATACATGCCTAATAAAGCTCACCGACTCTTTTGATTAAGGAAAACGAGGTCTAACTAATTCGTATTAACAATTATAACCAAAGCGTCATAGGGCATTCATGATATACAAGATAGAGGTAATCAAAACTAAATTAAAATCTCATGCAGTCCTTTCAACCTCGTGAATCTAACCCTAAGAGGAATTGGATTAAAGTTTCCTGCAAAGCATCAAATTCATCATATTCTTGGCCGTCACTTGTGTTTAGCCGTCCACCATCAACCAAAACTCGTTTGAGGTAATTAAGTTGTTATTCCTGGTCGTTTCATTCCATAATCCAATAACCCTACCGTAGATTAGTCCATAACGCAACAGATTAGCGAATTTGGGATTTCTAGGGTTTGTTGATTTGGGGGTAAATCTTATGTATGTTTATATACTTTGGGTTTCTGGTAATGACCATCTGGTTTGGGTAGAACAGATGGTTGTATACATGGGTATGGATCTGGTGGTCGCGGGTTCGAACCCGGCCACCCGATTTTTCAGATTATATTTTTTTATTAACTTTTTTTATATATTAATTATCATAATTTAAGTTTAATAAATGATAAATTATATTAATTATTGGATAAACATTTTTTTTGACTAAAACCAATATCTTTGAGTTATGTTCTTGTCAAATCTCGTTCAAATGCTTTCGTTTACGTGTGTATGTGTGTGTGTGTGTGTATATATATATATATGTATGTATGTATGATAAGTATGATACTAATAATAATAAATCATTGTTACTTTATTAAAACCCGACACCAATATTGGTGTTTTCTCGTCACTAAACGTCTTTATAAATCTGTTTATATTATATATATATATTATAAACGCATTAAGTAGATTTTCCTTAAAAGGTTTATACGAAATATTTATTTATATTATATTTATTACAATTATCTATTTATTTGTATTAGTATCTTATTTATTCAAATAATTAAAAGTATAACTCACTTTATATTTAATTAAATTATTTTATTTAATTTAGAATTTATTATTTCAAGCGTATCTTATTTTAATTAAATTATTTAAGTATTTAATTATATTTTATATCATGGATAATTATTGGGGAATTTATCACTAATAAGACTATTAAAAACAATGACCGTAGAAATTAATCAATAAATATTTTAATCCCAATCGTAACACAAATCACACCGAAATCTTAATTCATTAAAAAGTGTTATATATATTATAATTAATTCTTATTATTATTTAAATATGAATCCTTGGCGGTATATCCCGAAGGATTTATCTTCCTCATCACCATCTTCATTTATATTTTCGTTCATCCGATCAGGTGAGTAATCACTCCCCTATTTTACTTGTTTTCAAATGTTTTGGGGACACTTGCGTACCGTTTATCATATTATTTATCTTATTATTTCTCAAACGCAAATTGTGATCTTTGTGCTGTGTATCAATTGAATGATTGCATGTTACTTGCTATTTGCTTACCTGCTTACTTGAATCGCATTCGGAGAGGTCCAACATAATCTCATTATAGTATGATCATATGACCGTCGTAGTGGCCGGAGCCCGGTCGCATTAGCAATGGTTTTACCGACACCTCATTTTTGGTAACCAATGCTCATTCGCGTGGCAACGGTTTAGCCCTTTCTTTATGGTTGATTGTTTATGTATGTGCTATGGTTTAATTGTTTATACTCACATATAACAGTTTTGCCTATTTTTATTCACTTATATCATTATATATTATTACCATTTTTGTTTGTGTCAAAACTGGTGATCTACTCACTCAACATGTGTTATTGACAAATATATATATATATATATATATATATATATATATATATATATATATTGTACGCATTTGCAGGTTATAGATTGGATTGTTTATCGAACTGAAGCTCACGTAGAGATGACCTTAGGATGTTAAACATAAACAAGAATAGTTGGTTTTATATTATAATTTTCTCTATTTTTGTTGTACTTAAATGTTCATTGCCAATTAATAAATTAATTAGATATTGTCGCTTTACAATTGCATGATAGTACCTTGTGAGCTGTGGCAATCAGCCCACGCCCCCGCATTTCCGCCGTAGGTTGGGGTGTGACACTACCTTAATATTGAAAGGAGGGTATTTTAGTCTACTACCTTAATATTGAAACCCGCTTAATTTAATTTCAAAAACACACTTAATTAAAACCCACTTGATTAAAACCCACTTAGATTTTCACTCATCTCCTACAACTACCACCGCACACCGCCACCCACCGCCTCCACCTTTCCGGAAAAGTCTTCGGAAATTTCGCCGGAAAATAAAACACTATGAAAAACACAATGAAAAAGACACAATGTAAAAAACACAATGGAAAAAACACTATGAAAATGAAAACACAATGACAAAAACACAATGAAAACACAATTAAATAACACAGTGTAAAAAACACAATGCAAAAAACACTATGAAAAAATAAAACACAATTGTATAACACAATTTTGTAAAACACAATTATGATAAAACACACCTTGTAAAAACCCATGAATTTTTTTTTATTTTTATAAAGCAATATGGTACTCATATAAAAGATAAAAAAAACACTCGTTTTTATGGTAAAATTGTTTTGAAAAAAAAATGTCGTATAAAAAAATTATGGTCGTCTTAAAATGATGGGGGAATTTGACATGTGTCTTGCATGTGGAGAGAGAAAGTCAACAAATGTATTATCCCTATTATGCATTTACCCTTGTTTTACACTTGATTATGATATCTTTAATCTAATCTCAACCATTCAATTCTCAAATGAATGGACAAGATTATTTCCTATCCTTCCTAGAAAAACTAATCTTCTATTATAACTCAACCCTATATATGTATATATATATATATATATAACCGTAATCGAAATCGTAATAGTAATATTAATAAGGTTGTGATTCCTACCTTAGTTATGTCCACCGATTGCTAATACAAACTAAAATCTCCGACATGAAGTGCATCCAGCAACCAACTTTTTAACGTTGTATCCTATAAAGTAAAGGTCCACTTTCATAACATCTTCATAAAATACAAATTGTTATTTCTGCGTCATCCTTCAATATTTTGTATTTTCGAACATTTCAGGTTGTCGATGTTTTTCCAGCCGACTTGGTCTGATTCTTTTGCTGCTCCTCGATAACGTGTTAACCGTAACTGTTTTTCTTGTATTTTATGCAATCAGATTTGACATCTTAAGCATGCTTTGATTTCTAGTAATATCTCTCTCAATCATTAGATTGAAACCGTTGCCAGACCTACAGTTTAAGTGTAGTGGTCGACTGTACTCTATAAAAAACCCTTTAGAGGTATATATATGTTATAAAATCTCATCCGACCCCTATGAATTTTTTCCAACTATGTTTTCTCATCCGTCACTGATGGAAACAAACCAATTTATTGCTTTTATGTTAGTCTATGTAGCCGCTTTTATGTTAGTTGATGTAACCTAAGTAGTTTATTGGGTATGTCCGAAAATGAGTTTTAAAAACGTAGGATATTCAATAAATTCTGAATCACCTTTATAATTATATGATGTGAAACATTCATATCATGTAAACGACTAAAATAACACAATTAGCTCTAAATATTAGTTTTGTGTATATTATTACAAACTCTTAGTAAATATTAAGAAAGGTTATGCCATTCAAAAATAAGAAAAAAATATATATGTTACAATCAAATACAAATGGAAAAGAAAAACAACCTAATTGGTGATCCTCATGGCATGTTGGTGTGTTTGGAAGGCTCGAAATGAGGCTCTCTTCAATAGCAAAAGGGTTTCGATGAGTAGACTTAAAGAAGGTATTAAAAGATTTAGTTTTCTTTGGATGAAAAATAGGAAGAAAAATAATAGAGGTAGATTGGGAAATTCGGTGTTTCTTTTCTTTTTTATTATAATCTTGTACACGGTGTGTTCGTTTGCGGGTATTATGGTTTGACTGGCTAGCTTCTTCTAGTCTTTAATTTTCAATAGAAAAAAAAATAGCTAAATAAAACTTAAGAACCCAAAAATTTACTATAAATGCCAATACATAATTATAACAAAAAAGAAGGCAATAATCACATACATGTTAATAGTTATATTATTATTATTATTTTTAAGGAGTGTACTTTTGTGATTTTAGTGACTTAAACTCAATACCTCACGATCACTTGATATTAATAGTTATTTAATAACACATAATTAAGCAGAATTTTTCAATTCTCAATTAACCATCAATAATTTTACTAACATCTCATGACAAATCTTAATAAATAGTCAAGAAAATTTCAGTAATCACATACATAGATTAGTATTAATTAGTCCCACATGATTAAAAAAATTAATAATTTTAGTAATCAGATACTTATATTGGTAGTAATTAGTAACACATGATTAATAAAATTTCAATAATCACATACTTATATATGTTAGTAATGCATAGCAACACATATTAAGAAAAAAATGTTATCATTTTGCCAGCATCTTATAACAAATGTTGATAAATAGATAAATAAATAATTAAATCCCATTCATCGCATATAAATGAGGAACATTCTTTTAAGAAAGCCAGAACAAAATTTGCATATCTTATTTATGAGAGAAAACAATAATAAAATATAATCCTCATGCATGTAATTTTGTTCTTATATATGCTGTCCATGAACTTGAAAATTATCGTTCATTTATGCCTTTTTGTTACATATAGTTTGTTTTTAGTTCCAAAAGAAACTATATGCCAAAAATCTCAATCCTATATTTAAAACTTTGATTTTGCATTTCTTCTCTTTCATAGATCAAACCCTTTATTGAAGCACAGTCGTATGGATTTGATCCCTACAAAATCGGAAGAGGGTCTACGAAGACGTAACTCGTTTAGCACAGTAAGCGATGCATCAAGTTCAGTTGTGAAAAGACGACGCAGATGTCCATCGATGCTAGCATTGAATAGTCAAAAGGGTGATGAAAGCCAGCTTCAGGTATCAACACCACTAGTTGATCAATCTAATAGTGTTGTCACGGCCACCACTCCCACCACCCCGACAACGGTCAAAAGAAGCTCAAAGTATCGAGGTGTCAGTAGGTGCGAGTAGTGTACATATGTTACATGTAACAAAACATATGCTATAGGGTTGACTATTACTATGTGACATTGTTTCTTGAAGCATAGTAAGAATTTTTGAAAGCTTATTACTTCTATATGGCTAATGGATGCTTTTCGATTTACAGACATCGATGGACAGGAAGATATGAGGCTCACTTGTGGGACAAAGGATCGTGGAACGCAACACAAAAGAAGAAGGGAAAACAAGGTTTGCTAGAGATGGTTGTTTGTATTTTTTAATACTTTACGGCAATATAGAAAGTTATGACATAATACACATAAGAGTTTACAAAACGCATTTGAGTAGATTTTCCCTAGTCAAAATCAGCTAACACATGATAGGTTCCTAAGATTATACTCTAGTATATAATAGCTAATTTAGTTTCTTTATTTCATGTATATCGCATCGGATACAACTATTGGATGGAGCAGTTTATCTTGGTAAGTCACAAATCGTCGTCTAAGCAATGTTGTCAGGTTTTTATACCATAAGCTACTTCAAGAAAGTTAACCTATCTGAGATTTCGGTTTTAGGGGCATACGATGAAGAGGAATCTGCTGCAAGAGCGTACGACTTGGCTGCAATCAAGTATTGGGGAACGTCTACTTTTACAAACTTCCCGGTATTATAAATGTTGCAGATCAATCTTCTTGTAATAAACTTCTAAAAAATAACGGTATTAAAAAGTCAAACGTTGACTTGGACTCAGTTTGGTCAACCTTGTCTGGTTTCAGGTTAGCGAATATGAAAAAGAGTTGGAGATAATACAGAATACAACCAAAGAGGAGTATCTAGCCACCTTAAGAAGGTAGTATTTACTACTCATTTAACAGTAAAAACTTTCATGGTTAATGACTATACTGCCCTTCATCCACAGGAGAAGCAGTGGTTTCTCAAGAGGCGTATCGAAATACAGAGGGGTAGCAAGGTCATTTCAATGCTTTTTCTTATTCTTCCTTTTAGTTTTAAAACTTAATCCAGATATTACACTATCTTTAATCACAGGCATCATCACAATGGCAGATGGGAAGCAAGGATAGGAAGAGTGTTTGGCAACAAGTATCTCTACCTTGGAACTTACAGTGAGTTCCCAATTCTACCCTTCATTTGTGGGACCCACTAAATCTTCTTTTTTAACCATCTTTCAGGTACTCAAGAGGAGGCTGCTCATGCTTATGACATTGCAGCAATAGAATACAGAGGAATCAATGCAGTAACAAACTTTGACTTAAGCACATACATAAGATGGCTGAGATCAGGTCCCAATTCCAACTCCGTTGGCGTTATCCCGCAATCCCAAGACCAGCCGCCGCCAACCGTCACCAACCACCATGTTAATCCACTCCTTGATGAGCCTCAGTTTCATTATGGTTCAAACACATTACCATTCGAAATCACTCCGGATTCCAAATCCAATTCCAACTCCAATAATAATATTGACTCGTCACCGGCTCCTAGTGCTCTAAGCCTGCTTCTAAGATCAACCATGTTTAAAGAGCTCGTGGAGAAGAATTTGATACCGGGGAATGAAGAAGAGCACGCGACAAAGGAGATGATGAAAACCGAAGGAAATGAATTTCGAGGGATGTTTTTTAACAGAATGTGTCCTTCCAAAGTCGGAATCAGAATGGAATTGGATGAGGATGATGAAGAAGAAGATGAGAAAGATGAGTTGTCATTGTTTAGGAATCCAAGTCAGTCGTTATGGAATGGTTCATTGAACATTAATAAGCCTTCTAGGCACTAAGCGTGTATCTTTCATTAACGTTATAGATGTATAGATCACTTTTGGTTTGGAATAATTGTTTTTCACTCGAGCTAACGAGAATGTACACCTTATGAATAAAAGTTTCAAGAACCAACTTGGTTTCGGATCAAACGACTACAAGTTGTCAAAAATGTAACGCGTGTATAAAGTATAAAAACTGTCTCTAATTGTCAACAGCTTTCAAACATTGGCGTTCATCTTGACCGACGTTCTCCTGTTATACACCAACAATTATAACAATTTATGTTTTGAAAATACACTGACTGACAAAATGAGGTTTCAACTTTATAAGAATGCGGTTATCAGTTATCAGTTAATTACCTGGTCAGCATTCTTGATGGACTTCTAAATCCATGTGTACAAGGAACGCCTTTTGTTGGCAACTTGTTAAGATCCGCCGAATTCAAAATATCAGGGATTCCCGTGACACCCTGAAAAACTTAACATTAGATTAGAGAACCAAATGTATTTATCTAAGAAAACAATATTTGTAAGTCAGACGGACGACCTTAAGGGTGATCCGTCCTCCATATGAGAGAGAACCACCAACGGGCTTGCCGGCAAGTTTAAATCGATCCTATGTTCAATAATAGCATGGGACCAACATAAGTTCGGTTGCATTTATCAAGATTTAATTCAACATTAAGATACATAAATCAAAATGCAATTATGGTGTAAGCTAAAAGGTGCTAGCGGTACAACCATTCCGCCAAATATATTGCATAGATACTGCACGCCACGCCTAGCAAATTCCTGTTTTTCATCTAGAGTCATTATCGTTACATCCTGCAAGCCAATAGAATTGATAGATTACACAACATGAACTGATTTAGATCTCAAAAACACGTGTTAAAAACCAAAGGGAAGTAGAAATCTAACCATGTCAAAAACCATCTCATTAAGTGCACCCAAGCTATATTCAAGTTGAGAAAGACTATCCTTAACATCATTCACCTGTTTCACAAATTTATAAATTTTTTTTACCAAATTTATAGTTTGTTTAGACCGTGGATTTTGCCTAACATATGTACCTCGGTTTTAATTGATTTTGAAATCTCCGTTTGTTTATCCACTTTCCCATCCAAGTTCTCTACCCTGTGACTTAAATGCTTCTTTGCTGCCTGCATAAAGAAAACAACAAAAAGAACAAAACATCAACAATGAAAATAATGATGAAAGGAGTAATAAAAGGTTGACTGCATACTTACAGCGATAGCATCTGAAACTTGCTCTAAATTAGTTTTCAAGTTTGAAGCCACATTTGTGATGTTACTCTTTGTCACATACATGAGATCTGAAAATGAATAACCCTAAATAACCAATTGTGTGAGAGAAAGTCAGTATTTAAAAGTCTAACTCGTGTGTGTTAACCGTAAACTGTAAACTGTAAAGTCAACAAAAGTCAAAGCCAATCATACCTTCCACCACATGTATCCATAGCCCACAGTCCATTATGCAGCAGCTGGTATCACTAGAGATCTTACATCAACTGCATCAATGTGATATGAATCATATAAAAAACCATGTGAATGGAATCTCAAAAGCATACAAAAATTCAAATAATATACCACTTGAACCTCTATTAATAACAGTGATCTGTGGGGCCGATGCCACCTGGCGAACTTCCATTGCTAATCGACAAACCTGTTTATATAACTACATGAATGTTACACTGCACTTGAAAATGATAATGACAATAACAGCAATAGGACTGTAAACGAACCGAACATTCAGCAGAAAGTTCGTCTATGTTGGGTTTTTAAATAAATAAGTGAGCATGACAAAGGAATTTCGTGATTAAACAAAGGTTTATTGAATTTTAATAATCCCAGCTAAAGGCTATTGGCCAATAATAATCCCAACTGAGTTTGTTCGTACGTCTCAAATTTCAAACAATCTATCTCAATGGTGGTCCTTTAAAAAAAACTTAATGACGTTATCCAAACAAACAAACAAAGGCCATGTTCATTCAATTGTGTTCATGAATGTTTGATAATGTGTTCGTGTACGTCCGATGATGTTCATTAATGTTTGTTCATAAAAACTTTTTAATACTTTTTAATGACTTTTCTAATATTATCATATAGATTTAAGTAAAATTAACTATAAAACATATATGTAAGATTAACATAAATATAAATGTTTAAAAAGCACCACCCCAAACTTGGCAGCCAGACCGCACCGTTGACGCTGACCATTCTCGGGTAGCCAAATTAAATAAAACATTGTTTGTATTCATTTGGGTTCATGAACCGTTCACTAACAAGTTCATTTCCTTAATGACAGAACACGAACAAGAAATTCTGTTTGGTTAGCTGTCCGTGCTTGTCCGATAAAAGCTTAGCGGACAAACATGGACAAGGCCTTGTTCGGTTCGTTTACTACAATATCAGAAGTACCTGTGCAATGGCTTGTGCATCATCACTAATTTGAGTCGCTTCATCTCCTTTGAATAAACCCTACCAATAATTTCAAACACAAATCATAACCTAAACCAATTAACATCACGTGTATTATATATCTTAAACCTGCAATGTATATATTACCCGATGTTCGGCTAATAAGTGTTTAAGTTTGCCATTGTTAAGCAGCAATGTAAAAGTGCATCCTGCAATATATAAAACCGAATCATAATATGTATCCACTTGTGTTATGATAAACAAACTTATGTATATATACGATTGGATAATATATATTATAAGAAGAAACTTAATTAACCTGCTCCGAATATGATGATGAACTTAGAAAAGCCGATGCTAGTTTGCATCATCCCCACGGCAGCAGTAGTTTAGAATTGTAAGCAAACCTTGGAATAGATTTATTAAGTGAAAACCACGTTGTTTGTCTTTAAGATTTATATATATGGCACTATGGTATAGGCCCGCGTTACACGCGGGTGAAATAACTTGTCACTAAATATATTGAAATATAACAACCTTTTTTGGTCGTCATTCTATACCTAACAAATTTTATACTCTTCTAAAACAACTTGTTTTGAAATATTTTCAAAATAGTTACAAAATATAAAAAAAATGGAATTAGTCAACTTTAAAAAATTATGAAATTTTGTTTGATTTTTGACCAATCTTGCAACAAACTTTTAAATGATTACTAACATTAATATTTTGTTAAAATTGGAAAACTTGAAAACATTTTACAATAAATGAATTTTCAAATAACTTTAGAAAGATTAAAAAATTTTATGTTGACTTTGAAAATAATTAAAGGTGAAAAAATATTATGCAAAATCAATGAAAACAAAATATAAACGTATAGGAAATAAAGTATCAAATATTTTTAATATTCTTTGAAAACATTATGAAGACTTAGACTATCAAATTGTTTGGATGTTATAATTAGACGATTTATATTATGTTTAAAAAACTTTTTAGTTAAAATGGATAAAAATATAATACGTGTTTATCATATATTATTGAGAAATTTAGTGACATTAATATTTTGTGAACACAAATTCAAAAAAAAATATTGAACATACATAACCAAAT
This sequence comes from Bidens hawaiensis, assembly GCF_021521415.1. Lineage (NCBI taxonomy): Eukaryota > Viridiplantae > Streptophyta > Magnoliopsida > Asterales > Asteraceae > Bidens > Bidens hawaiensis. The sequence goes on from NW_027494374.1 coordinate 127,762, forward strand.
TTAAAACGTGAATATAAAAAGAAACTTATATTTCGGGTGTTGAATCTCATAATCAATTTAATATACTACAAATAATAACAATAAGAAATTAATATGTGATTAATTTAATTTTTGAAATAGAAAGTGACATTAATATTTTATGAAAAGTTGTCATTTTTAATAATATTCACTAAATCATATGTGCGGAATAATATTTATAAATTATGATAAAACGGTTATTTAATTTTTGATATATTAAGTATTAATTATTAGAAATTATGTCAATTTAAATATTGTGTTCTAAAATAACGCGGTTATTATTTTAGTATTAGTTAATAATTAATATTCACGTAAATTAAAGTAAGATTACATTACAATTATGGTAAGTATTTTTAATTTGACAATCAGTATTTTGAATATTAAATTGATAACTTATTTTAGTTAATGCCAAATCACAAAATTTAAAATCAAATCGGTTTTAATTTTACTAATATGACTAATTAATTTAGAAATAATTACCAAAATGAAAATTAAAATGGTTAATTTGAAAACTTCAAAAAGTTATGGAAAGATTTTGAAATAAGTTTAAAATTATGGAGAGTATTAAAACTTTTAAAAATTTGTTGAAAGATTGATCAATTTTCTAATTTAAAAAGAGTTTATATATGTTAATTAAGAAGGAGTTTAAATTTTGTTTTTTTATGTTTGAATTTGGTCTTCTATGTAAAGATAGAAATAATTTGAAATATCTTGATTCATGGGAATAATAATATTAATAAATTATGAAAAGTTGTCATGTTTAATAATATTCACTAAATCATATGTGACGAATAATATTTATAAATGATGATAAAACGGTTATTTAATTTATGATATATTAAGTATTTATTATTAGAAATTATGTCAATTTGAATATTGTGTTCTAAAGTAACACGGTTATTATTTACTAATATGACTAATTAAGTTAGAAATAGCTACAAATATGAAAATCAAATCGGTTACTTTGTAAACCTAAAAAAATTATGGAAAGATTGAAATGAGTTTAAAATTATGGAGAGTATTAAACCTTTAAAAATTTGTTGATAGATTGGTCAATGTCCGAATTTAAAAGAAGTTTAAATGTCTTGTACTTAAAATCATGAAAACTTTATAACTTATTTATTGGGTTTTCCATATATAACGTAATTAGTTATATATAGAAAATATAATGTATCTTACAATATAATAACATAATAATGTTTTAAGTCAAATATATTGAAATATAAAAATGGTAAGGTGTAAATGTTATTATTTCTGTCAAAATAAGATGTAACAACTAATTAGAAAAGGTAATGAATTAATAATAACAAAATTACTAAAATTATAATAATTATTATAAATTATAGAGATTATCATTAATAAATAGATAAATATAAGATACAAAAATAAAATTTTCTTTAATGTATCAGTTCTGATTAAAATATATTAAATGGACAAAATCAACAACTATATATGATTGTTATATAAAAATCAAATAAATTACATGAATTGTGAAAATACATAAATACATGAATAATAACAAAAATATACATCAATATTAAACAAAAAATATAAAATCTTATCAACAAATCTTCAACCCATGAAATTAGCTATATCAACTTGGGAACATAACATGAAATGAGAAAATTAAATATTAATATTCGTTTTCCAAATAATAAATTTTAATCGGGTAATGTTACATGTTATGAAAAATTTACCCAGTAATTCATAAAATTCAACTTTAATTTAAATTTGGAAATTTATAAATTTTAAATTGCATCGTTTTAGAAATAATAAATTTTAGTGATGATAATTTTATAAATTATGAATGTTTGTTTAATCACTCATTTAAAAAGTTCAATTTAAAGTTAAAATCAACTTTAATGTTTGACCAGGCAATTTAAAAATGTTTGACCAACTTAAACGTTTGACCAGCAATTAAATAAAAAATCAACTTAAATTTAAATTTGGAAATTTAAACTTTTTTAATCAAATAGTTTTAGAATTAATTGTTCTGCAACAATAAATCAACTTAAAAAAATCAACAAAATCAATTGTTCTGTTTAATTAAATAAATTTTTAACCATAAATAAATGGTAGAATGAACAAATATAGTTTTAGCTTTTCCTTTTTCTTCTAGAATTTGTAATTATGGAATCAATCAATTGGAATTTTGGAAACCGTAATTACAGGGCCAATTAATTGAATTTATAGAAACGTTGTAACCTTCCAAATTCTTACTCCAAATTGGCGTTCACGGTTTCAACTGAATCAGATCGTGGTTCGAATTGAATTGGTTGGCGATCCTAAAAGCATCAGGTACCATTGAAATGAAGATCTGGAACGCCAATTGAAGCAATTGAATCGTGATCCAAAGCGTACCCAGATCGTATTCGTACCGCGTTTGGGTACACACGATCCAGATCGAAATTTGTGGCATGTTAAGCGATCCTTGTGACTATGGGTATAACACATGAACGGAAAAACTTACCGGAAAAACGTAAAAACGTATACATATTAGCTTCATCGCCGTTTTTTATTTAGAACCTAAGCTGATTTTAAAAAAACCAGTTAACAATGAAAACAAAGATAAAAAGGTTAGATCTACAATAACCGGAAGAAAATATCATGTTGCCGGAAAAATATATAACCTTGCCGGAAAATCATATAACATTGTTGGCCATTAGAGTATAATATATAACCTTACCAGAAAACGATTAATCTCGATCTACATTACCGGAATATAGAAGATGGTGGATGGCGGAATTAGTAAGCCGGGAGAGATAGGGGGAGAGAGAGAGAGAGAGAGATTAAATACAAACAAAAACGGAAAACAAAAATCTTACCGGAAAACCGTAATAACTTCAAAATATCAATTCAATCTTGGATTTTGATATACAACCTAAAGAGATTATTACAAAATCATATAACAATTAAAATAAATATAAAACCATGTCGGAAAACCTTACTGGAAAAAGATATTACCTTGCCGGAAAATCAAATAACATTATTGGACATTAGAGTATAATATAAAATCTTACCGGAAAACGATTAATCTCGATCTACATTACCAGAATATAGAAGATGGTGGATGGTGGAGTTAGTAAGTCGATCGAGAGAGAGAGAGAGAGAGAGAGAGAGAGAGAGAGAGATTAAAATGATTTTGGTGGAAAATATTAAGGTTTAAATAAGTTTTTTGATGTTTGGTCAACATGGCACAATATTAGAGCTTCTGAAAATGGTAATTTGATTACTGGATTGCACATGTGAGCAGCCTAGTTGAAGGTCATGTGTCAACATTGTATTGCTTTAATAGTATTTAAAGATATGGCATATATATTGTATTTAAATATATTATTTTCTGTATAATTAGTTTCCTTGCTAGAATCAGTGGCAGAGCTACGTGTTAGACCATCATTTCGGTTGAACCCGGGCTTTTTCAGTTTTATACATAACCTATAGTATCGAATTAATGAGCGAACTCATTATTTTTTAGCGAACGAACCAAGTGTCATTATAAAATAAAAAGTTCGAACCCATGGATTATGATTTTAGTAAAATATTTTTTTTATAAATGAATATATTTTTATAAAATATAAAAAGCTTTGAAAACTATAAAAATTACTAACAAAGATCATAAATGAACAAATAAATAATAACTTGTATATAGATTATAAAAAAAGCTCAAATTTATTAATAGAATGGGTCAATAAGCCTAGCTCAATTAACATTCTTAAACATAGCACCAAAATAAAAACTAAACATGAATGATGCGTTATCGGATGGGTGATGATTTAAGTAATCGGATGGGTGACGATTATATGGATGATGCTTTTATTTCTTATATTAAAAACTAGTTTGAGTCCTGTGTATTACTCGGGGAAAAGATGAACATTTTAAAATTTGAACATTAATCAAAATACAATCGACAACACAATTATCATATATTGATAATAAAATTACAATTTATATTAAAATTATAGGAATTACTAAAAAAACATTACGCAAATATTTACCAATAAGAAAAAGTTACTTGTACAATACGTTTGCGGTTGTGTTGGTCAATATACCTAGTTTATCAATAATCAAAATTAGTCAATGTCTGCCTGTAAATCTTGACAAAGCGATATAGATGTCCGTGTGAAAACACGGGTTCTTTCAAGTACAAGCCAATCATATATAATAAAACAAGATTATGTATTAAATCTTAATCTTAAATATATATAAAACGAAATCTTCTTAAATTCTCTCAAACCACCAGATTGCTTTGTTTGTAAATGAAGGTTTTCATGTATTTAAACTGAATTCACGAGTATGGGTCTCACCAAATCCAGATAGCCTTATAAACGGGTTATAACATCTCATTATATTATAAAATTAATCTCATCAAATATTTTATATGAAAATCATATAAAATAGGGATATACTAAAAATTAGTATCCGGTTATTTTTAAAAGATACTATTTAAAATTAACAAAATAATTTTATAGTAAAAAAACGGGTCATGGGTCTCACCAAACCCATATAGTTTTTTTAAACCGGGTTATAACATCTAATTTATTTGTGAAACACTTTCATTATCAAATCCTAAGTATATTAATAACTTCCTTATAATAAAGAAAATTAAAATCAAAAAACATATATTAATATTAGAAATGAATAATATAAAACAATCTCGTGTTACAAGGAATAAAACCTAGTTATATATAACTTAGAAAAGAAGAAAATGATTCTAGCCTTCCAAAACAAACCAAAAGAATAAATTTAAATTGTTAGTATGTCGATAAACAAATTTATGATATTGTAGTCGATGCATATAATGAAAATTTTAAAAGAAGAAAGTATTTTAATTGACTTTTATTTTATATACCTGAAAATACTAATACTAAAGCAATGTTCCGACCACTTCAATCACATTTGGCATGTTTTTTTTCTATAGATAAATTGCTTCATTTTATTACTTAAGGATAAACATGACGTTAAAATATAAAAAGAAAAAAAAAAGAAATAAATAAACATTAACACACTTGCTTTATATATAAATAAGAATAAAACTATTTTGAGTTGGGTAATGACCCACATGGGATACAAATAACAAAATGAGTTAAAAAATATGAGGATGGTTAAAAGAGTGACAAGTGGCACATAGTAGTATTATTTTATTAGAGTATTAGATTAATTCTTTTTTAAAGTCACGATTGAATATGTTATGAATTGTTTTCAAAACTTGAAAACATGTATAGAACAATTATAATATGTTATATATATCTTTTTTTTATATAATATGACTTTGTATTTTATTAAATGTTGACGACATACTTTTATTATAATAATGATATTGCATTTTATTTATCTGACATAATGATTGACCCGACCCGACCTAATACATCCGGGTCCAAAAACTTTGGCATATGAAAATATCAAGCACCGAAAAAACCCAAACCCATAGAATAAAAATTCCTGGCTCCCCACTAACTAAAATCATATTTGGTTAGGAATAATTTGTATATATGGATGTTTGTAAATGAAAAAATGATTGGAGAATATTCCACTTTCAAGGCATGGTTTCAACGATTCACCACAAACCTACTTAAATGTGGTTTCAAAAGTGTCGTTGGACTTCTCACTATTTATCTAATTCAAAAAGCATTCCTTTATGTCGATGACATTATCTTCACTGCATCCCACGAGACCCTTCTACAAGTTCTACTTGGTGTTATCAAATCTCTCTCAAAAGAATTTGTCATGTCTGGTCTTGGTAGACTCCATTATCTTCGGGGCATCGCTGCCAAACTTCAAAATGGAGGTTTATTTCTTTTCCAAGCGACATATGCAGGGGACATCTTGGCTCGGGCGTGTTGGCCTTCAGAATCGATTAACACAATATGCAGAAATTAAACGGAAATATATTTGAACACAATTGAATATGAACGATTCTTTATTATTGATTTTTTCTTCAATTGATGATTAACAATGGTGGTCGGTGGTGGTATTTATACCACCGACGGTTATTCATCGACGGTTATTCACCAACCGTCGCAACGTATCACATCTTCCCTATTTACAATATTCACACAAACTATTAACTAATTACAATTTACACCCTAACTTTGTTAACTGTCTATTTAACAAAGTTTAACTAAACTATAATAAACTAACGGGATATTTAACGAGATCGGGATTATTCCAACAATCACCCCCTTAATCTCGATCTTGTATTCTTCATAATAGTGTAGTTTGACTCCAAACGAGATGAGCCTCCTGATCCTTCCATATAGGACATTCACTTTTATAATGTCCGAGCTCGTTGCACTTATGGCATCTCACATGACTTTTATCTTCACGGATAGGTTCGCCTAACTTTCCAAGGCCTTTGTCTTCATGAGCTTGTTCACCGTCTTTACTTTTCCCGGACCAACGACCTTTACCCCGGCCTTATCCAAAGTTTCCTTGGTTTGAACTCCAGTTGCCACAATGCTTACATTTATGCTCTTTAAACTTTTCTTTTCCAACTGTGTTGGTGAACATAAGTTTATTATGTTTGTCTTCTTCCTCGGTTGACTCCTTGACGCGTTCTTCGTATGCTTTTAATCTTCCAATGGCTTCTTGAAACAGCATAGTATTCAGATCTGCAAATTGCTCAATTGCAGCAACAATCTGAATGTACTTCTTTGGTACATATTTAAGTAGTTTTCGGACTAATTTTTTATTATCAATTGTGGATCCAAGGTTGTTGGCTTGTGATACGAGTTGACTAATTTTTCCTGTGAAGTCATCGATAGTGTCCGTGTCTTTCATTTTCAAGGCTTCAAACTCAGATTCAAGAGTTTGTAATCTAGCCTCTTTAACCCTATCTGCTCCCACAAAACGAGCCTTTAAGTCTTCCCATATGTCTGATGCTTTCTTATGATGAGCAACCTGAAGAACAATTTCTTCGGGCATTGCTTAAAAGAGATATGCAATAGCCATCCTATTTTTCTTAACATCAACTGCACCTTCTTCTTCTTCGAGTACCTCCGAGATTCCATGAACATCAAAAATTGCTATGATCTTTACTGCCCAAATTGTATAATTTGTTAAATTCAAAATTGGGCATTGTAGCGTCATTGATGGTCCTGCTTCCTTTACGGATTCATTATTCTTGCCAGCCATTGATTGAGTCTTCTTTCTTCTCCCAATCTTGATATGACTTGATGTGTCACTATTCAACTTTTACTTTTGCTTTCGGTTGAATTATATATACTTGCGAGTACAGCCCACTGGTCTTTCGGTCACCACTGGATTTGATCAAATCTCTGCCAAACTGCTTTTGATCAATTTCTTCCTGGATCGAATCTCTGACCTCCTGTTACTTGCTAGAAGACAACCCCCTGGTTCTTTCGATTGCTTGATCACACCTCTGCTAAACTGCCTGTGACCAATCACTTCTTGAATCGAAAATATTGAACCTCCTGTTTCTTGATAGGTTTTTCTCTTTATTAAAAGTACCCTTTACAAAATTAATTATTATCTTTATAAATCAAGTTTTATAATTATCTAAACACCTGTTTATATTAAAATTAATAAATGCTATAAATAACATTAAATAACTCTCTTATATTTTTTGCTTTTCCTTGTTCACACGTTTCCAACAAAGCACACAGACTCCAACCTTTTCTTTTCTCCTCCTCCGGCGATGTACTACGCCGTTTTTTTCTCCGGTTCCACAAGCCTCTATCTCCGGCTTCAAGACTCGCTCGTATAGCGATTATACCCTCGTCCTTTTGATTCAATTACACACGGCTCTGATGGTGTTAGCAACGAAGCGAAGCCCTAATTTAATCTTCAGGGTTCCAACGATCTGGGTTGTTGCATATTATATCTACAAACTGATGAAATTCACGGTCCTTCGGAATTTCGATTTGGAACTGGTAAGCGCTATTCAACTTTTGTCAATTTTAGGGTTAGTTAAATTGAATCAGAATCACTCGATCTTCTTCTTGTTTCTGCCTGCGCTCTGATACCAATTTGTTGGCCTTCAGAATCGATTAACACAATATGCAGAATTTAAACGAAAATATATTTGAACAATTGAATATGAACGATTCTTTATTATTGATTTTGTCTTCAATTGATGATTTACAATGGTGGTCGGTGGTGGTATTTATACCCACCGACGGTTATTCATCGACGGTTATTCACCAACCGTCGCAACGTATCACATATTCCCTATTTACAATATTCACACAAACTATTAACTAATTACAATTTACACCCTAACTTTGTTAACTGTCTATTTAACAAAGTTTAACTAAACTATAATAAACTAACGGGATATTTAACGAGATCGGGATTATTCCAACAGGGCGAACATGACCACTTGTAAACTGGATGCCACGTCAGTTGACACTTCCTCTAAACTAAGCGCAAACTCCGGCCTTCCATTTGCCGACCCTACACTATACCGAAGTCTAGCCGGTGTGCTTCAATACCTCACTTTCACCCAACTAGATATATCTTACATGGTACAACAAATCTGTCTCTTCATGCATGACCACGGTAAACCTCATTTTCACTTCCTCAAGTGTGTGTTACGATACTTATGGGGGTACCACATCTCACAGGTTACATATTGGTCCTTCCCATTCCACGTCTCTCACCACATACTCTGATTCAAGGTCGGTTGTCACGATTCACGTTGATTCACATTAGAAGGTGGTAGTGGTTGTGATGGTGTGACGATGTGGGCGACATGATGATGGTGTCAACAGGCCGGCTCCAAGAAAGTAAAAAAAAAAGTTGGGCCGAAGGCGAAACTTTTTTTGGGTTTGAAGTAAAAAAAGTTTTTTGTTAGGTTTAAACAGTTTAATTTTATATGGGTTTACTTGGTTAAAACTGGGTTGTGTAAAAAACTTTTGTATAAGAAAAGATTAAAATGTCTCAAATGAGAGTAGAACTCATAACCCTTGTGTTTGGAGTAACACCCATTTGCAACTAGACAAAGCTAATGGTTATATAATTAAGTTTAAACACTAAATATGCATATTGTTTTAATAAAAATACATATAATTTAAAAAAAAAATCGGGCCTAACGGGATGTCGGGTCTGTGGCCGTCGACTACCCGGTCACACCTTATGACCGGCCCTGGGTGTCAACGGTGGTTTATGTGACAATCGACATTTTCCTATCAATATTTGTGCATACATTAAGCGTGCTTACATTACATAACTTCCTACTTTATTTATTTTTCATTGTTTTAGTCATGAATGAAAAAAAAGCCATGCATTCCAACATTACGTATCTAGTTATTATTATATATAATAAATAAGAAGTTTGGCGACGTAATTAGGTGATTGATCGCCAAACTTCTTATTTGCTTTTAGTTTGTTTTACATATTTAAATTCGTGTCGGTTCGTTACCGAAAAATGCTGGTATTTTTTATCGTTGATACCGTCAAATGATTCCGGTTAAAATCGCGTCAGCTCGCGGTCGCAACCCAAGTGTTGTTTTCCCGTGAGTTATTTTAGTCCATTGATTATGGATGAATCCGTGTCAGGTCAAGGCCACAACGCGCCTATATTTTTGGTTTTCGTCATGGTCTTTTTATGTAAAGAAATTGCTTTTAGTTTGTTTTACATTTTCAAATTCGTGTCGGTTCGCTACCGGAAAATGCGGGTATTTTTTATCGTTGATACCGTCAAATGATTCCAGGCAAATTCGCGTCAGCTCGCGGTCGCAACCCAAGTGTTTTTTTCCCGTGAGTTATTTTAGTCCACTGATTCTGGACGAATCCATGTCAGGTCAAGGCCACAACGCGCCTATATTTTTGGTTTTCGTCATGGTCTTTTTATGTAAATATGTTAATTTGTTGTATTTTGAGTGTCGACGAATTAACTTATTGCTTTAATTTTGGAGTCGAAACCTGATACCAACCAAACCCGTGTCGGTTCACCACCACAACACATGGTTTTTTATGTACGATTTAGTCTCGACAACGCCGATTCTGACTGAATTCGCGTTAGTTTGCAAACGCAATGTGTGGGGTTTTTTTATAACTCCTTTTATCCCTCGATTCCATAATCAACGCTTTCGTATCAGTTCGCAACTGCAACGCGCGTGTTTTTTTTTGTGTTCACCATATTTTTAAATATGTTCAATTGTTGTATATATAAGAGTGGAAGAGTTTATGGTTTACTTTATTTTATGGGCCGTAACCAGATATCAATCAAAGTGTAATTGGTTCGTAACCGCGACGCGTGTTTTGTTATATTAATTTGTTGTATTTTTGTGTTAACGAAGTTTTTTTTTTGGGGGGGGGGGGCAATTACTGGTTTCTTAACCTGACACCGATCGAATTCACCTCGACTTGCAGACGCACTGCACGATTTGATAAGTTGTACGAGTACGACTGTCAATAACATCAACCTGGCGCAACGCGTCGGGAATTTTCATAGTTATTTATATAAATTACTGGTCCATTTACACGATGAACTCGACTAATAAAAAAATTGGTGACTAAACGAATTAAACTATCCACCACATTAAATAAATCCATCCAAGTATGGTCTATATGTCACAACAATCCATAAACAACATGAACTACATTCAACAAGAAACCGAACCTAACCATCATATAACTCAGCCAAACACACACCCGTAATGAATGTTAATATGTCTCACAATACATATTACATGTGTTACAAAGAATGCAACAACTTAACATGTAAAAAGACATAAATTTAAACACCGTAATTATGTACTAATAAGTCACCATGTCCCTCTCTCTCCATCTAATCCAAAAAACTTATCAAACTTGGTCTTAACCCTTCATTTAAACCTCTATAACCCCTAGCCTTTGATTTACTTGTACCTGGAGAGGTTTTAAGAGAAACCATGGGCTTAAACCTTATCTTATAACTAACACAGTATTTACAAAACACACACACCAGCTCTCTATTCTTCTCTTGTTCGGCCAAAGATCAAACAACCCAAACCGAAAGCCATTTGATTTTGATGCAAGCCAAAAATCAAGCAATCATCCGTCATCCACACTCTAGTTGTTGGTGATCACGGTGTTACTAAAAAGTGCATTTCAAGGAGCTTTCTAGTGTTGGTGCAAAAATAAGAACAAGCTTCAAACAACCTTCCAACCCTCCTACTTGCTTGCTTCTAGTGATATTTCATATTATTCTATCATTTCATTCTTTCCATCTTCATACAAGAAGCATCTCGTATAAACTCCACTCTAAAAGATGCATAAAAACAAGACATAATAATGTTTTACACATATACAAGGCTTCTTCTTAAAAGATGCATATTCATATCTTATGATTATCTTATGGGTTTAGAAACAAGAAATAAACTTGAATATACATGCTTTATAAGAGACTTTTGTTAAAAAGACGGTTTTAAGTCGGTGATTTTCTTTCACCCCATGAAAAGAAACCAAATTAAAGTATACTAAAGCAAAGGAGTTAATGAAAGAACTTTGATAAACTTGTGAAATGAACTAAACTCCTGGATATTCTGGAAATTGTAAGTATAAATAACCTCGTAGTAGAGACATCGATCAAACACCAAACATTATGAGAAACAAGAACTTGGGGTGTTACTAGGTGTGTGCACATTCATCAAATCTGCCACGAATCTGTTACAGATCATGAATAAACTCTGGATTTATACATATAAAATACCTAATATAATTCTAAATATACCTTAAACAAATTACAAGGTTAAGTACAAGTCAAATACACATCAACGGTTCATATATCATATAATTCAAGAACGAGTCACCAATGGTTCATCGGATCATATTTCGAAACATAGCTCATGCATCATCGGGGCTAAAAGTGGATATTATGTAATTTATAAGTTGATATTGTAATTGTATCATAAGTTCTTAAGAAACTGTAACTATCTATGAAAAGGTTAGGACAAGCATTCATACACTATGGTTTTGCTAGCACGTTTGGATTCAAGAACCCACAAGGTGAGTTCACGACCCCTACTCTCTTTTATTGATTTACAAAACTAGGGGGGGGGGGGGGGGGGATACTCAGAAACTATTTACATGTGATATTCAGAATACATACTTGAAACTACTATCTTGCGCTAAAAAGAAAATATGCTCGAAACTATTTAAACAATCACAAGAAAATACTTTATTTTTAAATGATGACATGGGAAAGTATTCTCGGCTTTATGTGTACATGAGTTAAAAGTCATTATAACGCTAAAGTCCCTAGATCTATATCTATTATCTTTCGACAGCCATGGAAATATTGATAGCCACTATTGGGTCCGACAAGCCCCATTCACAGTTGGTCACTCCAACTATTCATGGGATTTATGTGAATGTTTATTATCCAATATACACATGAAGAGACATACATTTTAGGGCAATCGTCTGGTTTGGTTATAAGCTCATGAAGCAAAAGATGAGTTGTCAATGTTTAGGAGTCCAAATCAGTCTGTTAGGGAATGGTTCATTGAAAAAGATAAGCCTTCTAGGAACTAAACGTGTATATTTTTTACCGTTACACAATCAGATTACTTTTGGTTTCTGAAGAGGTAGGTCCCAGCAGAGCCCAGTTGGACCTGCAAGACTCACCTTGCAGAGGGACGTCTGCGCAAGGACCAACTGGTTCCGCAGGACCCACCATGCTCAGAGATGAAGACCTTACGCGCAATACGCCAGCTGTTCCCGCAGGGAAAGCCTCCCAATGGTGAAGTACCCCGCCTGTCCCCGCAGCTGCGGATACAAGCCATCAGGGAAGGCTACCCGCACTAATAGCAAGGCTACACGCACAAGACACTCAATAATTCAGTGTCACCTGAAGGAATGAGCAAGGCGGGAATACTCCCGCCCAAATGAGCCAGTCCTTACGCTTCTGGAAGATCTTTTGTACTATACCTGCCAAGGTATGGACAAAATAGACAAGATCTGACCAAAGCAGCCCATGAACCAATCATAGGGTGACAGTTCACCGACAACAGTACGAGGAGGAGCATGCTCTAGTACTGTTTGTCACTATTAGCCGCTGCCTACTCACCAACCCTTGTGGCACGCACAAAGCCTGCAGTTGGTGGAAAGGGAACAGTACACAGTTGGCCTTGTCACTATCAGCCGCTGCCTATCCACCAACCAGCATGGCACGTGCGTAGCCCATAGTTGGTAGAACAGGAATATTCTACAGCTGGCTGTACCTGCTTGGAAACCTACCTTTGGCTATAAATACTCCAACACCTTGGAACGGTATCATCATCTTGTATCTTACCTTCACTAGCTATTTCTCTCAATATACACATATTCAGAGCAATCTAGTCTGATTCTCACGCCGGAGGGTGGTCACAAGGAGGAACCCCCCCCTTCTCAGTGACGAGCTCACGGTGTCTGTTTTGCAGGTCATCTGAAGAACATTCTTCTTTGCCGGACCTAACCCTCGCGGGAAACATTACTTAACCCCCCAGATTATCCATAATCTACTCGGGGTCACTTAGTGTTTCTTCATTGGCGCTATCCGTGCATAAAAGCTAGAACTAATTCAGTTTTTTCAAAACTTCTGAAAAAATGGTTAACGTTACTCCGGTCCCAAGGCCAGTAATTGACCAAGAAACCCCGGTAACCACAACCCCAGCTACTGGGGGGAACACCGGCGGTTACACAAAATTTACGAACACTACCCCGGTTACCCAAGCCGGGGCAAGTGCAGTAAACAATATTTCACTGGGGTTCACTGATGCCCAGCTGGAGAAACAGACGAGGCTCCCTCGCCAAACACTCGATCAAGTTAAGGCGTGGGCCGAAGCACGTCAGAAGGAATTCCAAGCTGAGTTGGATGAACGCTTGCGTTCACTCCAACAGGCTGACGAATTCGGAAGCACTCGACAACAGCTCAACATGAACAGTGAGTGCGAGTACTCGGACGATGATAGGGAGGAATCCGACACTGACGCGAACCCTCGCCATAGGGCGAAAGGGAAGCGTAAAGAAACGGACTTCCAACCAAGAAGGAATTTCGGAGAAACCTTCAAACCAAGGAACGCGGGGGGAAACCCACGCGACTTCTCCAAAACCTTTAGACCAACTGCTGCAAATGCGGGAACATCCAAGTTTGCAAGGGACATTGCGGAAGCAACCGCCCCGAGAAGTGCCAAACAGATGTCCAACATCGGCACTTATGATGGTCTATCCGACCCAGACGATCACTTGAACAGATTCATAGCGGGGGCAACCGTCAGTAACTGGACGGAACCCACGTGGTGTTATATGTTCCAGATGACACTGGTTGGAGCGGCCAGGGCATGGTTTGATCGTTTACCAGTCCACCACATCTATGATTGGGCGGACTTTCAACACAAGTTCAGCCAACACTTCAGTCAACAGAGGAAATATACTGAAAAGCAGTGGACGATCTTCAACTGCGTGAGAGAGGAGGATGAATCTTTACTAGACTTCATCACTCGCTTCAACTCCAAAAAGCTGAGTCTGGGCAACATAAGTGAAGATCTTGTTCGCGCCGCTTTCATCCAGGGCGCCGAATACCCAGAGCTTATCCGCACGTTGACGGGTAAGGACGGCATGCCATCCACATGGGATGCCATCATGACGTCGGCCAAGCGCTTTGCCGAGACGGAGAAGCAACTGGGTAGGGATCTTCCCCAGAGGACCCGAGAAAACAATGTTCGGATCGCCCGGCAGAACAAAAAGAGGAAGCTAGGTATTTGGCAGTTAAGGGTAAAATTTGACACCTCATCCAGCTCTCGCCCTCTTGTTGGCGGAAAGGATAACACGCACCCTTCAAGCCGAAAACACCGGTGGACGCCACTCACCAAAAGCGTCACGGAGATATTTGCCACCGAAAAACTCCCATGGCCAAAAGCTCCAATGATCCGACAGCGACCTAATGCGGATCAGAGCAAATCCTGTGACTTCCACGGGACAAAGGGTCACAATACAGAGGAGTGTACATCCTTGAAGGATATTGTTGAAACATTCGTCAAGGATGGAAGACTTGCACACCTTGTGGCATCAATCAAGAATAGAGGAAGGAATGATAACCGGTATAAAGGCAACGGACGAAAGCCCGTTGACATCAGCATCCACATGGTTCATAGCAACATCAGAGGAAGAAAAAGACGAACGACAGAACCATGCGAATGGAAGGAAGCTGAGGTGCGCTTCCCGCGAGTGCCAGGAGGACCCAGCAAGGAAGGCCCTATCGTCATCAAAAGCCAGCTGGGGCATTACATAACTTCACGCACTCTTGCTGACAACGGCGCCTCGTCAACGGTTATGTACAGGCAGTTCTTCGACAAGCTAGACGACGAAGACAAAGAACGTCTGGAAACGGTATACGCCTCAATGGAAGGGTTCGACGGCAGCACAAACACACCCCTGGGTATCCTATCTTTCCCCATCATTCTCACGGACGGAAAATACTCCCGCACAGAAGACGTGGACTTCGTCGTAATGAGGAAGCCACATCACACATACGACATTCTCTTCGGGAGAGACGGGATGGCAAGATTCAACGCCGTGGTATCTTCAGTCCACGGCATGATGGGATGGCCAACTGCTGAGGGTGTAGCGATGATCACCGGTATCCCCCAGGTATGCATCGCATCCGTCTCAACTAAACCCAAACCAAAGATGGCTAAACCAACCATCACCGAACCAGAAAAATGGGCCCTCAATGGCAAATACCCTGACTAGGCTGTTACAATTGGCCCAACAATCACTGATCCTACGCGCACCTTACTCAAACGCTTACTACAGAGAAACACTGACATCTTCGCGTGGACACCAGCTGACATGACTGGTGTACCTCGAAGTAAAGCAGAGCATAAGCTCAAGTGTGACCCGGCTTTTACGCCAGTCATACAAAAGCGCAGAGTAATGGGGGCGGAACAGGCTAACGCGTGTAGAACCCAAGTCAAGGAACTCCTTGACGCGGGCATCGTACGCGTTAGTAGATATCAAACATGGGTTGCAAATCCCGTTATGGTACCGAAGGCTAACAAACAATGGCGCATGTGTATAGATTTCAAAGATTTAAACAAAGCATGCCCCAAAGATTGTTACCGGTTATCCGAAATTGACCTCAAAGTGGATTCATTAGCACCGTTTCGCCTTAAATGCTTCCTTGACGCATATAAGGGGTACCATCAAATCCACATGGCTGTAGATGATCAGGACAAAACCGCATTTCGGACCCCCGATGGCACATTTTGTTATCAAATGATGCCATTCGGACTTAAGAATGCAGGGTCCACATACCAACGCCTGATGGACAAAGAGTTTCATGCCCAAATTGGGAGAAACTTGGAAGTCTACATGGATGATTTGGTCATCAAAAGCCCTGAGCCAGAAGCCATGTTGAAAGACATCGAAGAAACTTTCAACACGCTCAGAAAGATAAACATGAAGCTCAACCCGAGCAAGTGTTCCTTTGGGATGGAAGAAGGGAAGTTCTTGGGAGTCATTGTTACTAAAGATGGCTTCAGAGCGAACCCTGAAAAGGTCGAAGCCATTATCAAAATGGAATCACCTACTACCATCAAGCAAGCCCAGACACTGAATGGACGCCTAGTCGCACTTAACCGCTTTTTGTCAAACCATGCGGATAGGTCGTTTCCATTCGTGTCAACATTAAGAAACTGTTTAAAGAAAACGCACTTCCGCTGGACACCAGAAGCGGAAGCAGCTTTTCAGGAAATTCGGTCACGCTTGATCGAACTCCCAACGCTCACAGCACCAGAAGCGGGGGAGGAATTAATCATATATCTTTCTGCCACAGATAGAGCAACCGGGGCAGTCCTGCTAGTAGAGCGGAAAGGTATCCAGATGCCTATTTACTATGTTAGCCGTGTCCTAACAGACGTAGAAACCCGGTACTCTACCCTGGAAAAACTAGTCTTAGCACTTGTACAGGCTTCACGCAGGCTAAGACGATATTTCCAAGGTCACCCAATCACCATTCTCACCAACTTCAAACTCGCAAACGTTTTAGGCAAACCCGAATTATCGGGACGTCTAGCCAAATGGGCAATTGAGTTGGGGGAATATGCGATAAAGTACAAGCCACGACCAGCTATGAAAGGCCAGGTCCTGGCCGACTTTATTGCAGAAGTCCCCGCTTCGCGGGAGAAAGAGTGCCAGGAGGAGGCTCAACCCTCCCCAGCACAGGACATCAATGATGTCTGGCGACTCTACACTGATGGAGCAGCCAGCAACGAGGGTTCAGGCGCAGGGTTGAAATTAACCAACCCAGCAGGCCAAGAATACACTTACGCTATTCGACTGGATTTTCCAAGTACGAATAACGAAGCCGAGTATGAAGCATTCTTGGCAGGGCTGAGAATTGCGCGTAAAATGGGAGTGAAAAACTTGGAAGCCCACGTGGATTCCATGTTAGTAGCCAACCAGATAAACGGAACGTACACGGCCGTGAACGACACAATGGCCCTGTACGTCGCACAAGCAAAAACCCTTATGCGCGATTTTAATGATTGTAAAGTCATACACGTCAAGCGTAGCGAAAACAAATCTGCGGATGCGTTAAGCAAGCTTGCATCATTAGCCTTCACCCATTTGGGAAAGGACATCCGCATTGAACTCCTTGAAGCACCATCAGTCCCGCACAAGGAAATTTGTGTCATCCAAACCGGTACAGAAACGTGGATGACACCAATAATAAATTACCTTGCAGCGGGTATACTACCAGAGTCAAAAACACAGGCAAGAAAAATACGTTGTAAAGCATTAAACTATCAACTCATCGATGACATCCTTTACAGACGTAACTTTCTTGGCCCACTCTTAAGATGCGTGGCCAACCAAGATGCTGACTACCTCCTAAGGGAAGTACACGAAGGCATCTGTGGAGTACACGCAGGTCCACGCGCTGTTGTAGCTAAGCTAAACAACGCGGGATACTTTTGGCCGGGGATGCATACGGATGCGCTGGCATACATCAGAAAGTGTAGGTCTAGCCAGCTCTACGCACCCAACACGCATCGCCTGAAGAATGAACTTGTTCCAGTCACCTCTTCATGGCCATTTCAGAAGTGGGCCATCGATGTGACAGGCCCATTTCCTACAGCAGCAGGAAACGTTCAGTTCCTAGTGGTAGCCATCGACTACTTCACCAAGTGGATAGAAGCAAAACCCTTAGCCCAAACAACCGCAAAACATATTAAAAAATTTATTTGGGAATTTATTATTTGTCGTTTTGGACTTCCATAGACTTTGGTGAGTGATAACGGCACCAACTTTGCTGACAAGAAGCTACAAAAATGGCTGGAAGAACTTCAAATCACCCACACCTTTACCTCAGTGGCACACCCGCAAGGTAATGGTGAGGTGGAAAGAGCAAATAAAAGCATCGTTGAAGGCATAAAGAAAAGACTCCTGGAACACAGATCCGGCTGGGTAGACGAAGTTCCACACGTCCTTTGGGCAAACAGAACGCTGAAAAAGGCCAGTACGGGAGAAACCCCGTTCAGCCTCACTTATGGCACTGAAGCCATGGTCCCGGTCGAAATTGGTTTACCCTCACCAAGGGTCTTGATTCAGCCAGAAGACAATGATGCGGAAAGACGGTTGGACCTTATGCTAACCGAGGAACGCAGAGACTTAGCCGCAGTGCGTGAAGAGAACTACAAGCGACAAATGCAAAAGTACTACAACACGCGGGTAAAACTCTGCAACTTCAATGTAGGAGACTACATATTGCGTAACAACGAGGCTTCAAACCAAGAACGCCCAGGAAAACTGGCACCGGTCTGGGAAGGACCGTACATTATCAAAGAAGTTTTGGGAAAAGGCGCATACCGGCTCGAAAGGCTCGATGGCACTCCTATCCCAAGAACATGAACGAAGCTCAATTACGCAAATGTTACATGTAGATCAATTCCAAACTTGTAAAGAAAAGGCCTAGAGCCACTTTTAATGGAAATGATTCTCCTTTCACATTGTGTTGATAGCCTTACCTTTATACTTATGAACTTCCCACACTGATATGCCGGTATTCACCGGATAAATATGGGAAGAAGTAAGTCGTTGCGTGTGGAAGGCGGCAAAACCCGCATAAACACATAAAACGGTAAAAATTTCTAAGGAAAACCTTCATGCAGGTCAGCTATAGGTGAAGTTGGGTCATCCTAATAAATGAAAGTGACGGTCCTACCCGCACAATCATGATAGAGGAAACTAAACATTAACCTATTGGCAACCGTGCGTCGAAAGGTTAACTTATTCAAAACACTTAGAAAATTTCAAAGGAAAAGATGAGGAAAACTTCCACGCAGGTCAGATATAGGTAAAGTTTAGCCATCCTACTAAGTGAAAGTGACGGTCTTATCCGCACAATCACGAAAAAGGAAGCAAAACTTTAACTTATTATCTGCCACGTTGAAAAGTTAACTTATCTAAGTACTCAAGAAATTGCTAAGTTAATACAAAATATGCGCGAAATAAACAAGGCAAGGCATTAACAAATAATCTTTATTCCATCAACATTCAAACATTACAAGAATTGCTGGGTACATACCCGCATACAAGATTAGAAGTCTACAAACATAAAAATCTACTTTAATGGTGGAAATGGATCTAAAGTATCAAGCTTCAGGACCACTCCCACTTGGACCCGCACCATCTGTAGAGTGTGGCGGTTCAAGGAAAGCTTTGAGGATAGCTAGCCCATCATCAGCAGCAGCAATCTCGTTTACCTTCTCCACCACCGGATGCGGGAAGGCGGCATACTGATTCACTGCTTGGTCATACGCAGCTTCAGTATCCACATTGTAAAGAGGGAAGTTGGAAGGCGGAATGCCTTGTTCAACAAACCCTAGACCAAGCAAGAAGCCAGCCTTTTCCCCATCCTCATGAGAAGCGTTGAGGGCTGCGCTCATCGCATCGTCATATGATGTGTTCGTGAACACCCGATGCACAACCTAAAAAACAGAAGTATATCAAAAACTCTTCTAAGGAAAAGCGTAAAGAAATTGTGAAACTACGCATACCTGAGACAACGCTTCTCGGAGAAGCCATTCCTTGGTAACCGGAGCCTCCTGGAGGGCAGCTTGAGCTTTATTACGGGCGCGTTCGGCTTCGTTCTTTGTAAGGTTGGCAAGCAACACATCTTTGGCTGCAGCCTCTTCGACGCCCTTTAGCTTACGCTCAGTGTGGTCAAGCACCCCCCTCTGGTCCAAGATCTCTTGGAGCTTCTTGGCATCTTCCATGGCCAAGGCATCATGAGCCTGCTGGAGCCTCTCTAATTTGGCTTTAAGTTCCTCATTCTCGTTGCGTAGAGGCTCAGCAGCAGCTTCAGCCTTGGTGGCCCTCTCGGTTGCGTTCCGTGCAGTTTCCTTAGCCAACCGAAGCTGTTCATTAACATCTTGGGCGGCCTTGGAACGGGCCTCGAGACGAGCCTGAACGTCAACCTCAAGGGCCTTGAAGGCCTTCTCCTTTTCCGCAGCAACGGCAGAGAGCCTCCTGTTCTCCTCCCAGACAGCCCGCGCCTGAGCTACTTCTTGGATACGAGCTGCCTTTAACTTGTCGTTTTCACGACAAAGCAGCTCGACGCGCGGCTGCATCCGGGCTACGAGAATGCGGAGCTCATTTGTCAACCTACCCTCCTGGTAGCTTGACATTGCTTCCCCCAGCGCCCCACTTTGGGCGGCGTGGCGCGCCCACTCGACGCATTCCACAGGCGTCCGAAGGGTTGTTCCTCGGCGGATGTTCCATCGTGGAACATACACTTCATTGGAATCCGACACTGCAAAAGCAAATAGCAGTTAGGAAAAGATGAATAAAAAAAATATATATATAAAATAAAATAATAAAAGGCAAAAATAACCCTACGCACCTGTAGGGTCGACGACAGGCCTGTAGCCGCCAAACCCATCACCCGAACCTAACGGATATCCATCCAAGAGGTCAGGCAGATGGGAAGGAGGCAGAAATTGGCTTGACACCCCAACCCCGGACATACCTGAAGGATCGGCCGTAGTCGCCGGCGCCGGAGGAGGCATGGCGGAGGCCGCCGTGGTAGAAACCAGCGGAGGTGAACTCACTGGAGGTGAACTCACAACCGCGGCCGCGGCTGTGGAAGAATCCACAGAAACACTCACCGCCGGCTCAGTGAAGGAATCAGTGAATATATCACTGACAGCCGGCGGAGACGTCGTCACAGTTGGAACAGTTGGCTCAACCGGGTGAGCAACTGAACCAACTGAAGCAGGCGCAGTCGCCTGGGTCATCGCCTCAGGTAGGTTGACCAAACCTACCGTCATGGGTCCGGAGGTGCTCCTCCCCGCTCCACCCTGGAATGCGGTAGCATCCACGCCTGCACAAAGAAGATATATAAGTATAATAGCGGAAAGATATGAAGTTAAAGTTATGTACACTTACGGGTCTTTTTGAGCTTGAAGGTGCGAACAGGCGGGGACGAACCCGATGGAGCTGGCCTCTTCGTACCGGTCACCGTCGTCGTCCTGGGCTGCTCGGAGGTGACAGCCGTTTCAACCTCCGGAGCAGTGGTCTCAACACCACCTGGGTTCCCCGCCTCCTCTTCACTCTCGGTCTCCGACTCAGACCGGTTCACCTGGTCGGCGGTGGAGGCTACCTTCGCCTTGCCCTTCCCGCCAGCAGCCTTCTTCTTCCGCGCAAGAAAAGGACCATCTGTGGATTCCTCATCAGAAGATGACAAGATTAGAGGAATTCCAGCAGAGGTTTCAACATTCAGAGGGCGAGGGTTAAATAGTCTTTTACCTGGCCGCGTGGCGCTCAGTATTTCGTGACCTGGCGGGTAGGCCTCCACAAACCGATCCGCAGTCTGCGCAAGGATGGGCAACTCGTTCTCGTCAAGAGCGCGAGTACCCAACCGAGCGGGACCATCAGCTTCCCGCGGATGCAGGAGGGACTGCAAGTCATTTCCCTCTGAAATAAAAAGAAAAACAGTTAGAAAAAACCTTAAATCAACAAAGAAGACGGAGCATACCGTAAGGGATAAAGTTCAAACCGTATTCAAGTACGATGGGAATCTGTGGTGCATCCGCCCCAGCATCCTTCCACACCCTGCTCATACCGAGCATCACCATCCCGGACTCCGGAAAGCGGTAAACCGGAGTCTGGATCCGGGAAATCTTGGAGAACCATTCCGCCTCCTGGTAGTTGGAGGCGTGAAGGCTGGGGAGAGCTCTCCCGTTCTTAAATGTCATCGCTATAGGGACGACACGGGCATAGATGTAAAAGAACTCCCGCTTCCAAGACCGAAGACTACGCTCGGTAGCGCAGATCTTCAAAC
Organism: Bidens hawaiensis; assembly: GCF_021521415.1. Classification (NCBI taxonomy): domain Eukaryota; kingdom Viridiplantae; phylum Streptophyta; class Magnoliopsida; order Asterales; family Asteraceae; genus Bidens; species Bidens hawaiensis. The sequence goes on from NW_027494374.1 coordinate 150,050, forward strand.
CCTTGATCCGGGTGACCAGGGTGTACCAGCCTTGGATGCACCTCCAGGAGTAGAAGGTCATCAGGCGGTCGACGTGGGGATCCACGCTAAGAATGAGGCACACCCACTCAAAATGGCGGATCTTGGCGATCGCCATTGGGTGTACCTCCGTCAGGTGCACACCGTGTCTATCCAGAACACGGTATGCAAACTTCGTCAATGGGAACCTAGAATTCCCATAGACGAAGAAGGCGGCATATACCCCTATTTTGCCCTTGGGGGCATCGTACACCGTCTGGTGTGGCTCCGGAAACTCAGGCTCGAACGGCTCGAGCATGAACTTCCGGACGATGTACCGGTAAAGCTCGATGGGAAGAGCACACTGGCATTCGCCAGCAGTGCTCTTATCGTCCTTATCGGACGTAGACGTCGGTTTCTCGACATACAAGTCAGACTCCTCGACGATAGCTTCCGGATCATGAGTAGACGACATGTTTTGGAGGTAAAGAACGATTTCAGGAGAATGCTCGACAGAAAGAGTATTCGCCGGAAATCGCTTAGAAGGAGAAGAGAGAAGTGAAAGCGTGGATTACCAAGGACCCTCTCCCCCTTTATATACTCATCGCAATGAATGCGATGAATTTAATGCGGAGGAGAGAGAAAAGAGCTGGTGCAATGGAACTATGACATGTGGAAAAAGCAAGCTGGCAACAGCTGTTGACGGGACGCGCGCCGTAAAATCCGCACCCACGCGCCCAAAAAATTGCGCCCACGCGCCTGAAAAAGCGTCTGGAATGACCATGTACTGTCACGTCGCCATAACTTCCTGCACGTCCTGACACTGTCAGAAGAAACCGTCGGACGACGTTTCAACAGTTTGGACTGTTCTTATCCTTTCACCAACTCTTCGAATTTCAAAAAGATTCAAAAGTAAGCGGGACTATACCCCTTACCTTGGCAACCAAGTAACTATAAGACAGGTGTGAGTACAGTGTCAAGGCAAAACCCTTCACATACTTAGCACCCGCAGGGAACCGCCAAGAATACCTTGGAAGTAAGATAACTATAAGACGAGTGCGGGTACAGTGTCAAGGCGAAACCCTTCACATACTTAGCACTCACAGGGAATTGAAACCAAGAAGGATCTTCTGGGCCATGCTTGCGGAAAGGGAAATAACATCCCCGCATAGCGAGAACGTTGAGAACTAGATTGTTTGAAGCTCCAGGATGGAATTGGTTCTTTAACATAATTGATCACTATGTTTAAAACTACCAATACCTCGTGGAGAATCTACACAAGTGAAACTCAACGCTCCTGACTTGCGAGGAGGTTACACACCTACCCGCATCAGACCCAAAGATCAAGCAGAAAAGTCGGGAATTTCTGCACGTGACATTAGGGAAACCGCGGGAAGAATCCCCACGGACAACCTTAAAACTAAATCCTTTTCAAAACCCCTTGCTTAAGTCCAAAGTTCACCTCACTTATTAACAATTCATGAGAAGAACATTGGACTGGGGGGACTTGAAGAGGTAGGTCCCAGCAGAGCCCAGTTGGACCCGCAAGACTCACCTTGCAGAGGGACGTCTGCGCAAGGACCAACTGGTTCCGCAGGACCCACCATGCTCAGAGATGAAGACCTTACGCGCAATACGCCAGCTGTTCCCGCAGGGAAAGCCTCCCAATGGTGAAGTACCCCGCCTGTCCCCGCAGCTGCGGATACAAGCCATCAGGGAAGGTTACCCGCACTAATAGCAAGGCTACACGCACAAGGCACTCAATAATTCAGTGTCACCTGAAGGAATGAGCAAGGCGGGAATACTCCCGCCCAAATGAGCCAGTCCGTACGCTTCTGGAAGATCTTTTGTACTATACCTGCCAAGGTATGGACAAAATAGACAAGATCTGACCAAAGCAGCCCATGAACCAATCACAGGGTGACAGCTTACCGACAACAGTACGAGGAGGAGCATGCTCTAGTACTGTTTGTCACTATTAGCCGCTGCCTACTCACCAACCCTTGTGGCACGCACAAAGCCTGCAGTTGGTGGAAATGGAACAGTACACAGCCGACCTTGTCACTATCAGCCGTTGCCTACCCACCAACCAGCATGGCACGTGCGTAGCCCATAGTTGGTAGAACAGGAATATTCTACAGCTGGCTGTACCTGCTTGGAAACCTACCTTCGGCTATAAATACTCCAACACCTTGGAACGGTATCATCATCTTGTAACCTTCACTAGCTATTTCTCTCAATATACACATATTCAGAGCAATCTAGTCTGATTCTCACGCCGGAGGGTGGTCACAAGGAGGAACCCCCCATTCTCAGTGACGAGCTTACGGTGTCTGTTTTGCAGGCCATCTGAAGAACATTCTTCTTTGCCGGACCTAACCCTCGCGGGAAACATTACTTAACCCCCCAGATTATCCATAATCTACTCGGGGTCACTTAGTGTTTCTTCAGTTTCAAATAATTGTTTTTCACTCGAGCTAACGAGAAGGTACACCTTATGAATAAAAGTATCAAGAACCAACTTCGTCTTGGATCAAACGACTACAAATTTTCAAAAACGTAATGTGTGTCAAAAGACAAAAGCTACCAATATAAACATGTATAAAGTATAAAAACCTGTCTCTTATCGTCACAGCTTTCAAACATTGACATTGACCTTGACTGAAATTCTCCTGTTATACACCAATAATTATAACAATTTATGTTTTGAAAATACACTGATTGACAAAATAAATATTTTCAGAATGTGATTATCACTTTTCAGTTAATTACCTGGTCAGCATTCTTGACTGACTTTTTGATCCATGCGTAGAAGGAACGTCGTTTGCTGGCAAATTTTTAACATCCGCTGCATCCAAAATATCGGGAATTTCCTTGACACCCTGAAAAACATAGTATTATATGTATAAGCAAATGTGTTTATCTCAGAAAACAATATTTGTAAATCAGACAAACGACCTCAAGGGCGATCGGTCATGCATATGAGAGAGAACCACCAACGGACTTGCCAGCAAGCTTAAATCGATCCTACGATCAATTAACAAGGGACTAACATAAGTTCGGTTGCATTTATCAAGATTTAATTCAACATTAAGATACATAAATCAAAATGCAATTATGGTTTTAAGCTAAAAGGTCCTAAAGGTACAACCTTTCCATCAAACTTATTGCATAGATACTGCACTTCGCGCCTAGCAAATTCCTGTTTTTCTTCTAAAGTCATTATCTTTCCATCCTGCAATCCAATAGAATTAATTAATAAATTACGTAACATAAAATGATTTAAATCGCAAACACACGTGTTAAAAACTGAAGGGAAGTAGAAAACTAACCATGCCAGAAACCATATCTTTAAGTGCATCCAAGCTATAGTCAAGTTGAGAAATATTATCTTTAACGTCATTCACCTGTCTCATAAGTTCACCAAATTTGTAATTTCATTAAACCACTTTATGCCAAAAATTCACCTAATTAAATGTTTTTGCCTAACAAATGTACCTCGGTTTTAATTGATTTTGATATCTCAACTTGTTTATCCACTTTCCCATCTAAGTTCTCTACCCTCTGACTTAAATGCTTCTTTGCTGCCTGATTTACAGAAACAACAAAAGTAAAAAAGTTACAAATTATAAACATTGAAACGATGATAAAAAAGAGTAATAAAAATTTGAGCGCAGGCTTACAGCGATGGCATCAGAAACTTGCTCTAAATTAGCTTTCAAGTTTGAAACCGCATTTGTGATGTTACTCTTTGTCACATACATGAGGTCTGAAAATGAATAACCCTAAATAACCAATTGTGTGAGAGAAAGTCAATACATAAAAGTCCATCTCATGTGTGTAAACTGTAAAGTCAACAAAAGTCAAAGCAATTGATACCTTCCACCACATATACCCATAGCCCACAGTCCCTAAGCAGCAGCTGGTATCACGAAAGATGTTGCATCAACTGCATCATCATAAAATGAATAAAAAAGAAAGCCATTTGAATGTGTTAGAATATCTCAAAATCATACGAAAGCTCAGGTAATGTACCACTTGAACCTCCATTCAAAACAGTTATCTGTCGAGATGATGCCAGCTGGCGAACGTCCATTGCTAACCGACGAAGCTGTTTGTTTTGTTACATGAACTTCAATTACCATGCACTTGATAATAAAATTAACAACAACAACAACAACAACAACAATAATAATAATAATAATAATAATAAATTAATAATAATAATAATAATAGTAACAACAGCAACAACAGAAGTAGCTGGCCAGCAATATCACCTTCAGCTTCATTTCCTTTCACTTTAGCCTGCCAATTTCAAACTTGAATCAAAATTTAAACCAATTAGCATCACACATACCTAAAACCTGCAATAATAATCATAATCTAACTGTATCTAATGATGATTAACTTGTTTAGAAAGGACAAAGGAGATAACTGATGGTAGGGCTGTAAACGAACCAAAACATTTGATGAACTATTCGTGAACGGTTCAGCGGGAAGTTTGTTCCTTTCGTTTAATAAATGAACGAACATGAACAAGCAAATTCATTCAATTAACTAAACGAACGAACACGAACAAAAACCATGTTCGTTCAACTGTGTTTGTGAACGATCAATAATTTATTTGTTTGCTTCCATTTGTGTTCATTAATGTTTGTTTGTTTATTGTATATGTTTGTTCATTAAAGGTTTTTAATACCCTTTTTTTAAATTTAATGGCTTTTATAATCTTATCATATAGATTTAAGCTAAATTATCAATTATATATGTGATTAATTTATATGTAGTATTAACATACGAATATGAACGTGAATAAAAACACAACAAGACAAATGTTGTCTGTGTTCAATTATCTTCGTTCTTTATGTTTGTGAACCGTTCACCAACAAGTCCATTTCCTTAACTAGCGAACACAAACAAGAATATTCATTCGGTTAGGTCTTCATGAACCGTTCACTTGTCCGATAAAGCTTAACGAACAAACTAAACAAGACCTCGTCCGGTTCAGTTAGAGCCCTAAATGATGGCTAGCATATGTTACCGTAAGTTCGCCTAATAACTCGAAAAGTTTGCCATTGCTAAACAACAGCGTACCAGTGTAACCTGCAATCAAACGTTCATACTTTCATTAATTCTAGTATGTACAAGGCATACGCACAGATATGTGGCAAATCTAACAAACTAATAATCTAGGCACAAATATTAGTGCATGAAACGTACGTACGTGTTATATATGACCGAACAGAGGGTGTGTGGTTGTGGAATAAAGAAAGTTAAGAAACAAAGAAACCTGCTCCGAATAGGATGATGATCTTAGATAAGCCCATTCCGGCTTGCATCGCCATGGTTTGAGAATTATTTGGTTTGTAAAACAAGAAATATTCAAACCCTTGTAAGATAAATTAATAATAAGAGTCACGACGATTTTATTTTTTTTGGGTTCAAAGCCAAAACGACGTGGTTTGGGGTTTGAGGCGGTGACTGTATTCAACTGTTTCACGAAAATAAATATTTTAAACCACACGGGCCGGTGAGTTGGGTTATGGTTAGAATGAGTCCAAGTACGTTAAGCCATATAGGTTATTGGAAAATGGTTTCGGGTTAAAAAAGTAATAATTCAATTCGGGTAGAAAGGTAACAATATGTTTGGGAAAGGGAGCACGAAGTCACGAACTATAAAGGGTTGAAGACTTGAAGTTAGTCGTTTTAGAAACAAAGGTATCAAAACGACAAGGTGGTGTCATGTGACGATAGGCCGATATGGGTGGTGATGGTGGAGGAGGCAATGATGGTGGTGAAGGTGGAAGTGATGGTGGTTATGGTGTTGATGATGTGACAACGTGGACGGTGTGATGATGGTGTCAACAACATCTTTGGTGATGGCGGACGTTTACATGGTGGTTGTGTCAACGAGGGAAAAAGTGGTGGTCATGGTCGTGTTGACAGCGTCAAGTATGTGGTGAAGATAAAGGATGGTCATAGGTGGCAGAAGCTCGCTTCAACGTATTTCTTAAGTTAACAAGTTTTATAATATGATCATAATTTGTTGGTTGTTTAGATTGAGTAAACCCCCAAATTAACCCATTTAAGTTGACCCAAATGAATTCTGAAGAAACACGGATCTGATCCCCTTAACGGCTCTTGGATCCAATGAGTCCACAGGGATGGGTCAAATACAACTAACCAATGATATGAGCGCAACCTCCAGAAGTCCAGTGATAGAAAGCTGCAAAACAAGCACCGTGAGCTCGTTACGGGAAGAACAAGAGGGGGGTCTTCCCGTAACCACCCTCCGACGTGAGAATAAGTACGGTTCTAATGGAGAGAAAGTACTTAAGTATTTAGAGTAGATAGTGGAGTGTGAATGTGTTACCTTATGGAGATTGTGAAGTATTTATAGCCGAAGAGTGTGGGAATATTATTGGTCCAGCTGTCCCTTTCTAGAATATGCCCTTGTAACTGCCTAGACACGCGTCCTCTTGTAATTGGTTGGACTATACGTCCCGTGTGCATGGTTGTAACAGCCTGGACACGTGTCGATACGTGATAGGATAAGATATATCTGGCCATGTGCACGGTTATAACAACCTGGCCAGCTGTCCTCTATTCATTGGCTGATGGGTACGTATTCTCCAAGGAAGGATCTTGGTAAATCTTCTAGAGGGTAATTAGTTAATTACAGCTGTCCTATGACATTGCCTTCTGGTCATCTTGGCAGGCGGAGATACTACCCTGCAGATGACTTCTGAGGGTGCCTGGATGCTTTCGCATATAGTCTCTAGGACATATCCTTGTTCTTCCTTTATTGAGTCATATGGATGATCCATTTGTCCTGCGGGTGGCATATGAGGAGTTTACCTTTGACCCGCGGGTGACTTAAGGGTATTTGGGTCTTTTAGGTACCCTACCTCTATAAGTCCACCAGTCCATTGTTTCTTCCATGTAAATTTTTATACGGGTGAAATTTTGGACTTAATTTATTGTTTTGGGGGTTTTTGGGACTTTGCAAGTTGTGGTAGAGATATTTTTTGTTGGTGTGAATAACGATGAAAAGGTAAGAAGGGACATTATGCCGGCTGTCGCGCGGTTGATGTGGCGTCTATGCCGGCTGTCACTGTACCCGACTGTTTACTTTTTCACTTTTTCGTTTTTTCCGCTTGACGTGGAGCTGTTCCATTGGACCAACTATTTCTCTTTCCACTGTTCGTATCCCATCGCATTTATTGCGATGAGTATAAATAGCGACAATTATCTCTCTTTTGAAGTTTTATCGGCTTTGATTTCCCATTTCTTCTTTGTTTTTTACTCTCGAATTCTTGATTGAACCTTTGATTTTATTCAAAATTTCTCGGTGCTTTCCTTTTACTTCTGAACCGATGGTCGGCGATAAAAGGTTAACACTTGATATGTAAGGCCCCGTTACTGGTGCCTCACATTTAGACGTTGGATTTACTCATAAATACAGTTCTACTAATCAGAGTTAATTAAAACTTTACGCGGAATATTAAAAACATTCAAACCATTACATTTCATAACCATAATTCGGGTCTTACCGAGCATTCAAATCATTTAAACATAAAACATTGTCTTTTAAGATAACGTAACATGACATTTCTTGAGATGCCAGCTTCGCCAAGTCCATACCATGTGCTTCCCCTCAAGCGAGCTGCCTCATTCTACCCACCTGAGTGCATACTAAAAGTCAGCTACGCTGAGTGAGTTCTAGGTAATCATACAACATACAATCGGTTCACATACTTGCACACATGCCCGAAGGGGTGTGCATTATTCATAGTTATCTGTCATACATAACTATCCATCCTATTTAAATAGCCTTCCGCCCTATAACCTCACAGATATTATAAGGGTCTGGTCCCTAACATCACAGATATTATAAAGGGTCTGGTCCCCAACATCACACATATTATATAGGGTCTGGTCCCCAACATCATAGATATTATAAACGGGTCTGGTCCCCAACATAACATATATTATAAAGGGTCTGGTCCCCAACATCACAGATATTATAAAGGGTCTGGTCCCCAACATCACAGATATTATAAAGGGTCTGGTCCCCAACATCACAGATATTATAAAGGGTCTGGTCTCCAACATCACAGATATTATTAGGGTCTGGTCCCTTTGTTTCATACTACTATAACGTACCTGTCTTTTACATACTTTCTTAGACAGTACATGCAATCTCCGTAGAGCGTTCACGTACCAGCAACATATCATACTTACATCATACTTAATCATTCATACATCATTTATACATCATATATATTCATACATACAACATTCATACATCATATATATATCAATCATATCATTAGCTACCACCTGACGGTCCATGCAACATCCGAAGATCGTTCATGCACCGTCAAGCAATCATCATGCATAATTTATACAAGGCATACACTTACCACTTAAGGTATGTGTATTAACTATCACATCGAGTATGCACACAGCCCCGAGAACATAACAAGGAAGTGGGGCTAGAAACTCAACTGGATTTTGTTCCTTTCTCTGTTTAACGTAATTCCTTTCTTTAACTGTGCTCTTCTAACTATATATAGGGTACGTGTATCAATACTCGTCTGATCTAATCTAGTGGTCTAGTACTAGCTTGCTTTTACTTAATATTTTATAGGGATTTAATGTAAGCGAACTTACTGATAAGCAAACTTAGATGTATAAGCGAACTTATTAATAAGCGAACTTAAATATATAAGCGAACTTGCTGCTGAGCGAACTTATATATATAAACGAACTTATTGATAAGCGAACTTAGGTATGTAAACGAACTTATCACGGGCGAAGTTAAACGTTAGCAAACTTATCCACAAACGAATATATCAGGAGAACTTGACTGGCGAACCTGCTTGCAATCGAACTTGCTTGCAGGAGAAGTTGTTCAGTGACGGCCACGGGTTTGGTTTTAACCCATAAACATCTCCGTTTTAACATGAGATATCTAGATATGATGTTAATGTTCCACGTAAATCGTTCCCATGGCTAATTTTGGGCGACCGAGAAATTTATAAAGTTTGGACCTTTAACTTTAAACGTTCAAAACTAGATCTTAGGGTTTCTTTTAAACGAGCCGTACATGCTTACGGATGCATTAGGTTCATTTTAATCATCAAGTTCATTACTTTACATTTCATTTATGCCCGATTGACTCTCGTTCTAAGTTTCAAGACTAAAAGTTTATAAAAACGTAAACTTTAAAGGTAAAAAGGCATACCTTTATGTGTTCTTTGGTCTTGGTTAGCTTGTTTAGGGACTCTAAATCTTGTATAATAAAGATCTAATCACCAATTAGCTTTCGTTTGGTCTCGTTCCTCTCCCCTTGCTCGTGGCCGTGTAAGGTGGTATGTGTGTGTGTTTGGAGTGTGTAGAGATTAAGATGGAAAGAAATGAGGATTTAGGGTTTTAGGGTGGTTTAAGGGAATATTTATATCCACCAAGGCCCATGGACCTAAAGCCCATTACCCTTTAATCCATCTTACTTAATTCCAATCCATGATCTTTTCTTTATTTAGTATTAATTAACTATTAACACACGATAACTAAACGCGACTTTGTTTATTTAATATTAGAATATTTTAGGATGTTACAAGTCTTCCCTCCGAACATAGATATATAAGCGAACTTGTTGATAAGCGAACTTAAATATATAAGCGAACTTGCTGCTGAGCGAATTTATATATATAAACGAACTTATTGATAAGGAACTTAGGTATGTAAGCGAACTTAACAGTGAGCGAACTTATCACTGGCGAAGTTAAACGTTAGCGAACTTATCCGCAAACGAATATATCAGGCGAACTTGCCTGGCGAACCTGCTTGCAGGCGAAGTTGTTCAGTGACGACCACGGGTTTGGTTTTAACCCATAAACATCTCCGTTTAACATGAAATCTCTAGATATGATGTTAATGTTCCACATAAATCGTTCCCATGGCTAATATTGAATAAAACGCGACCGGGAAATTTATAAAGTTTGGACCTTTAACTTTAAACGTTCAAAACTAGATCTTAGGGTTTCTTTTAAACGAGCCGTACATGCATACGTATTCATTAGGTTCATTTTAATCATCAAGTTCATTACTTTACGTTTCATTTATGCCCGATCTACTCTCGTTCTAAGTTTCAAGACTAAACGTTTATAAAAATGTAAACTTTAAAGGTAAAAAGGCATACCTTTATGTGTTCTTTGGTCTTGGTTAGCTTGTTTAGGGACTCTAAATCTTGTATAATAAAGATCTAATCACCAACTAGCATTAGTTTGGTCTCGTTCCTCTCCCCTTGCTCGCGGCCGTGTAAGGTGGTATGTGTGTGTGTTTGGAGTGTGTAGAGATTAAGATGGAGAGAAATGAGGATTTAGGGTTTTAGGGTGGTTTAAGAGGATATTTATATCCCCCAAGGCCCATGGACCTAAAGCCCATTACCCTTTAATCCATCTTACTTAATTCCAATCCATGATCTTTTCTTTATTTAGTATTAATTAACTATTAACATACGATAACTAAACGCGACTTTCTTTATTTAATATTAGAATATTTTAGGATGTTACATGATATTAATACTGTGGAGATTAACTGGGACATCTCTGAGTATGAAAAGTTAATTCATACTTATGGGATTCCCTCGGAGTGGGGACCGGAGTTCCTTGCTGTTGGGTCCGTTGCCAGTAGACCTCCTACTGATAAGATGGCAGTTTATGCCAACTTCTTCTCTCATGGTAATCTTCGGTTTCCGATAACCAAGTTCCTTATGAAGGTACTTAGTGCCTATGGGATCCATCTTTCCCAATTACATCCGCTCGCACTTGCTCGAATTCGATATTTCGAATTGGTGTGTAAGGCGAATAGGATGGTGCCACGTATTGAACGGTTCCCGGTCTTTTGTCGGGTGATCAATCGTGGCGGATGGTTCAAATGTATTCCGGTATCCGGGAGGGTTATCGGAATTGAACCATCCAACGGTGCTCATGATTGGCGGAATAGATTCTTCTGGATTTCAGAAGACGTTGTTCCATTTACCATGGTTCGTCGTCCGGCCAATGAGGCGTTGCCTGATGTCGTTACGGCTTCTCACGAAGGCCATGAATGGTTCCGCATCGTCTAAACCATCTCCGATGCGGGCCCTTCCAGAGGAAGCCCTAGTGTGGGCGGGCATGAGCCGCTTGTGGCTGTATCCCAATTTGGAATCATTCTTTATGAATGTGGATGAGAGTAGGTCTTATACCCCTTGTGACTATTGTTTTTCGTAAAAACTTTGTTTGAAATTTCGTTGTGTATGTTTCAGGTCAAGGGACTATGTTGAATGTCCTTTTTGATAACAAGGGTTGTCCCCATAAACGCATTAAAGACGTGAAAATCTTACCCATTCTGGACAAGACCCGGGATCACTTTCTTTTTCCGACTAAGGTGTGCGCGGAACCTATATCTTCGGAAGCTATCTCCCAAACAGGTGCGTACATCCTTAATCCCCATCCGCTTAATGCCCTTACTTCCGATGGGATGATCGTCATTCTATCTTCGAGTGGTGAATCGTCATCCCAAGAAGAATATGATTCTGATTTTGCTTCTGAAATCTCATCTGTCTCGCACACGTTGGCAGAGTTGGAATGAAAAAGAAAACTTCAGTTCTCCAAAGCAGGTGATGTGGATGTAAGCCACGCGGATGCCGAGGGAGAACCAGCAAAGAAGAAGGCTAGGACACATCTCCCGAAAAAACAGAGGGTCAAGCTTGGCGATCATATCAAAGAGATATCCCGTAAGTCTTCATGAAAACTTTATCTTTCTGTTATACTTTAAACTCTGATTAAACGTTATTTTGTTGTGTGTAAAGCCAGATGGGGCTACTAGTGGGGGCAAAGCATCAGAGAAACCACCATCCTCGCCGCCAGAGACGGAGAAGCCACCATCCCCTCCTCTAGAGATGGCGAATCAATCATCTCCACCATTGGAAACAGAGAAGCCGCCGTCTCCACCGCCGGAAATTGAGGAAACACCACTTCCTCCTCCAGAGATCGCGGAAACATCAACAACTGTCATATCTGGTGACGCTTCTGGATCTAGGAGGCATGAAATAGTCCAAGCTACTGAAGGACTGGTGGCGCATGATGCGCCACATCAATCATCATCTCTCCCTCCTCCACCTTATTTTTCTTTCTCCTCCTCGGTACGCCCCCAATCATCAAGTATTGACTATTATGGGGTACCCAATCCAGGTGAGGATGATAACATGTACATTCCTCACAGGACCATTGCAAAAGGATCCCGTTTCACATATCCAGACACTTGTGCTACTTTTGTTAGCCAATGTGTTCCTCCTGCGGAACTGACCGTTCAGCGTGGTCGTTCCCGCCACGATCTTCACATGGATTTTTCTTCTTCCCTAGCCAACACCATGGCTAGTGGTCAAGAAATTTTGCGGGAATGGCGGTCCATGGGTGAGAGGTGGGGCGAGATGTCCCGGGCCGCGGAAGAGGCCATGAAAGAAGTTGAAGATCAGCGTCTGAAGGCTAACACTACCAAGTGGGAGCTAACAGATGCTAATATTACCCTTAGGGCCGAGAAGGATTAACACTCAGCCACGGCCCGCCAATGGGAGGAAGCTTGTAAGAGATAGAACACCGTTCATCAAGCTGCTCGGGACGAGGTTCAGAAGAAGAAAGAGGACTTGGTCAAGGCTCTTGATGCCAATTCAGCTTTAGAGGCCCAAGTGACCCGCCAAGGTTCTATTATTCAAGACCTTGAAGCGGAATCTAAGCTGCAGAAAGAGCAGGCGGAGCTCATGGAGAAGAGGGCTACTGATATGCAAGTCGCATACGACTCTCTTCTGCAAGCGCGTGAAGATACGGAAGCCTGTGCAGCCAAGCACTTGGAAGATAATCAGAGGATGGCTGACGGATTTCGTGAGCTTCAGGAGAGGGCCGAGCGAGCTGAAAAAGAACGTCGTTGGCTCTTAGAGAAAGGCCTAGCCTCGGTATGTTATACCTTTTTTCCTTTATCATTTTTCTTAATCTCGATCATACCGTAGATATTTCTGAGTCTCTTTTTCTTGGCAGGTTATCAAACATATTAGAGAAGGGCCTGAGCTAACAGACAGTCTTGCCTTCCTGCTCAACGCCTCTTCTCAATATGGTCGCCTAACGGGTTTTAACGAAGGATTACAGTATGCTCAGGCTGGCCGTCCAATTGAGGAGAACCCACTACATGGCCTCGATGTTCATATGGAATATGACATGCGCCTGAATGAGTATGACAGTCTGCCATTCCCTCTTCAGGGCATGCTTTCGGAATTCTCGACAGCAGGTGATGGTGTGGACCGCCTAAAGGACTACTTGGAGGAAGACTCAGAAGATACTCCACCGACGCCTCCCTCTTCACCAAAGCCGAATACACCATCTTTCAAGGCTCAAGACCTTGAAGACTCGTCCGCGCAAAATCCTTAGATTAGTTGATGACTTGTAATTTTAATTCAACTTTTTGTAACTTTCTTTTGATATGAATGCAAAAAGTCTTTGTCGTTTAATACTTTTGATGCTTTAGACTTAAGATATTTTGTGTGAATCACATTTTGAATCTTGCAGGTGGGAATGGAGGAAAGTGACATGTCGGGAAAATAACGATAAGACGGTTGAAGCGACGTGTATGGCCAGCTATATGCAGTCCTTTTTTGCTTTTTCGTCTTTCCCGCCTGACGTGTCATCCCCTGGTTGGACCACACTTTCTCTCTCCACTGGCATCCCATCCATCGCATTAACTGCGATGTATATAAATAGGGCGTTTCCACCTTCCTTTCATTCTTATCTCTTTTCAATTCTTCACTTTTTCTGATTGTGTTGTTGAACCTCCAGATCTAAATTTGCCAACGATTTACTGGTATTCCTTTCTTCTTGAAGTGATGGCTGGAGAAAAGAAGAACACTTCTTCTATTGATGATGTTGTTTTTTAGCTGGAAGAGGAAGGATTTTGAAGACATCGTCAACGTGTTCGGCTTAGCGCCGGACTGGGAGCCCGAATATCCGGCTGCCGGATCTGTTGCTTCTAAGCCTCCGGCCAAGAAAATGGCCATATACGCGGAGGACTTTACTACCACGAATCTTAGATTTCTGTTGACGAAGTTCGTTGGAAAATTCCTGACGTTGTACGGACTTCACTTGTCACAGGTCCATCCGTTCGGGCTTATGAGGATTTGACATTTCGAATTATGCTGCCACGCCCGCGATATAGTGCCTTCAGTTGGCAGATTTGTTGTTTTTTATAAAATATCCAGCCGTGGTGGATGATATAGTTGGGATACCACTAGAAAGGGTCCAATCAGTACCGAATGGTATCGCAATTTACATGAATGGAAGCCCAAATTCTTTTGGATTATGGAGGATGTTGTCCTTTCGGCATGACCTATCGCTAACCTAATGATAGCATGCCGGAGATTCCCGCTACCACTCAGGTGGACCTTCCGTGGTTCAAGAAGCTGACTCAGACTCCCACTCCTATGTGTGCGATACACGAAGGAGCATTGGTATACGCCCATATGAGTCGTTTATGACCTTTTTCGGACTTGGAGCCATATTACGAGAATTCTAATAAAAGTAAGCGTACTTTCATTTTGTTGAAAATCCGTTTTAGGTATTAACTTGTTTGTTTGTACAGGTGAGGGGTCCATCCTAAGAATGCTTTTGGAATATGTGGGAGGACTCATGGTGCGTCGCCCCATAGATCCCAAGGATCTGCCCTTCCTTGAGCGCAATCGCAACAATTTTTTGTTTTCCACCGCCTTGAGCCCGGAACCTGTGGTGTCCGAGGCGATGTTTGCAAGAGGTGAGGAGATGTTATCTAAAGGTGAGGGAATTTTAAAAACTCATCCATTAACTGCACTCACTTCTAGTCGGGTGATAGTGCTTCTTTCTTCTAGCGAGGAGTCGTAGCCCCGTGAAGAAGAAGAGTTATTTATCGATACTACTGACGACAAGAATATCATGCGTGCAACTGTAGGTTTGACCCGCAAGCGGAAACAAAACCCGGCCACCATCAAGGCCGCGGATGCAATAAAAGATACTGCTGAGGGCGCTACTGATGACGATGAACGTCAGGATATGGATGCGGATGCCTCCAAACCGGCTGGGAAGGGCAAATCGAAGTTGTCCAAACCTGCTGCTCCTTAAAAAGCATAAGAGAGTGAAATTGGGGGACCGCATCCATCAGTTTGCACCAACTCTTGTTGTGCCAGGTAACTTTCTTGATAATTTCACACCTTGATTATTTTTCTTAATATTACAACTTTTTTGAATGAGTGATGCGTTTTGTAGATTCCTTGGGAGAACTTGTCAAGGACCAATCTGGCCATGAAAAAACGACGCCACCCACCTCTCCGTCAGGAATGGTTAAGGATCCCATTACCATAGAGGATACTCCTCCTGGTAAAGGTATACATGATGATGCGTCTAACGAACCTCTCTTCTCTTCGCCTCTTGATTCCCCTCCCCATATGGCGAACCAAGAGGGACCTAGTGTTGTTGCCAGCGGTCCTCAAGCTTCAACATCCCCTCATGAGGAGGATCCCCTGGTATATCGCCCACAGTGGTCATTGCTTCGGGATTCCAAGTTTGAAAATACTGATGTATGTCATGAGTATCTGCAACGAGGGATTCCTCCTGCAGAGAGGGAACGCCAACGTGGACGCCCTCTCTTTGAATTG
The DNA here is from genome assembly GCF_021521415.1 of Bidens hawaiensis. Classification (NCBI taxonomy): domain Eukaryota; kingdom Viridiplantae; phylum Streptophyta; class Magnoliopsida; order Asterales; family Asteraceae; genus Bidens; species Bidens hawaiensis. The sequence continues at coordinate 165,765 of NW_027494374.1, forward strand.
GTGAATTCATACTCTTACACTCTAGCGAACGCCATCTCTACAAGTCAAGAGATATATCGAGACTAGCTAGGTATGAATGACGCTTGGGAAGATTTGGAGGCCGAAAGGGCAAAGGTGAAGAAGGAGGCTGAGGAAGCCTAATAGGAAGCCGAAAGTCACCGCCAAGCTACCAGTACTGCTAAGAGGAAACTGGCTTATGTGAGCAAGGCGTTGGAGGCGGAGAAGTTTCATCGAACTGCTGCTGAGGAAAGTAATGTTTTCTTACAACAGCAAGTGGATACATTGAAATCCGAAGCATCCGCTAAGGATGAACGCCTTACCAGCCTTGCCGCCAAGAACAGGGAACAGGACCTGGAATGTGCTGAGCACAAAATGGACCTCACCCGTTCTAAGGCGGACAAGAAATGGCTGATGGCGGAAGGAATTCCTCAAGTAACTTCTTCTTTGTAGTTTATTTTGATGGATTTAATTTATACTGAATTCTTACACTTTCTTTGTTTCAGGTTATTGAGCACATCCATGAAGGTGCTGAACTTGGAAACTGTCTTGCTGCCTTGTTTGTTGCATCTTCAAAAGCTGGCCGCCAAACAGGGTTTCATGAAGGCGTCAAATTCGCTGAAGATAAACGCCCAGTTGAAGAATTCGAGCTTCACGGCCTCAATACCACCAAAATTTATTCTGAAAAGACAGAAGCTTTTGACAATCTTAATTTCAAATTGAAGAAACTGTGTCGGAGCTTGTTGACCAAGATGATGGCGTGGACCTTTTGAAAGCATACTTCGCCACAGATTATAAGGATTATAAAGAAGATCAAGAAGATGAAGATACAGGAAGGGATGATGAAGATCTGCCAATGTAATTAATTTTTGTAATCCGCATGTACTCATCTTTATTATAATTGTCATAAGACTTTTATAATCCCATTTGACTTAAATATAAGAAGTCTTTCCTTCACACTTTGTTTTATGTATCTAATATAAGTGTTTAATTGTAGGATCTTCTTAGTTGTCAACAAAGGATTACATGTATTCTTATTAAGGACCTGCGGATCCTTTCTGGTACTCGGACCAGGAGACGTTTGTTGCTCAGTAATTGTAGACAAATTTAGACAAAGGTTTTTAATAAAGAAGGCACGTAGGCCGAATATATTACAAAAAATGATATTTAAAGTCTCTTTACTAATCTACTGAGGCGCGGAGGCCAAAATAAAAAATAACTAATAACAACCTCAACTCAAATGTAACACTTTTTCAACTGTGTAACATTCCAAGTTCTGGGAATTTCAGTCCCATCTAACTTTTCCAACTTGTAAGCGCCTTTGGACAATACTTCTTTAACTTTTAACTTTGTAGGGGCCTTCCCAAGTTGGGGCCAACTTGCCCGGAGGTTCTTGACCAGACGCTTCATTGTTGCGAAAGACAAAATCTCCCGCATCAAAAGTGCATTTTTGGACCCGCGAGTTATAATACTTTTGTAATTAACGCTTGTAGTTGTGCTTGCGAATCAATGCTAACTTTCTCCTTTTTTTCAAGGAGATCGAGATTCATCCGCAATTCTTTCTCATTGTCGTTATTTAGTAACGTCCTTGCGGATGGGATCACGATTTTGGCCAGAATCATGGCTTCAGTGCCACAGGTCAGGCTGAATGGTGTTTCAGAATTTCCTGATTTCTTCTATGTGCGGAAGGCCCAAAGTAAGTGGGGCAACTAGTCTACCCAGCCCATTCTTTTAACTCCTAATCGCGCCTTGAATCCGCCTTTAATGGACCTATTCGCTCTTTCGACTTGGCCGTTGGCCTGCGGGTGGGCTACAGAAGTAAACACTTGTTTGATTTGCAATCCTTTTAGCCATGCTTGTAACCCATTGTCTACGAATTGAGTTCCATTGTCGCTAACTAATTCTTGCGGGAGACCGAAATGACAGATAATGAATTCCCACAAGAATTTCTTGACACTTGATGCATTGATGGAAGCGACCGGCTTGGCCTCTACCCACTTGGTATATTAATCGATCGCTTCAATCAAGAATTTGACGTGTCCCGGGGCTTCTGGGAAAGGACCCATGATATCGATCGCTAACTTTTGGAACGGTCAGGCGGATGTTACTGGTAGAAGCTCATTTTTTGGTCGTAGAGTATTGGGGGCATGGCATTGGCATGAATCACACTTTCTGATTTCATGCACCGTGTCCATGTGCATTCCCGACCAATAATACCCTGCATTAATCAATTTGGCCACCACCATCCTTGGGCCCGCATGAAGACCACAAATTCCTTTATGAACCTCTCGTGTCAGGTAATTCGCATCCTCAGCATCCACACATCTCAGGAGTGGGCCGAGGAAGGATCTTCGATATAAAACACCATCTTGTACTTGATAATTCAGGGTTTTGTGTCTAATATTTTGGGCCAACGCTTTATCTTCCGGGAGAACTCCTGACGTCAAGTAAGCCATAATCGGTGTCATCCAGGATTCAACACCAGTTTGTATTACTAACACTTGATTTTGCGAAACGGACGGTCGATCAAGGACTTCTACACGAATGTCTTTAGTGAAGTGTTCAAAATTCTTGAAGCCAACTTGCTAAGAGCATCCGCCGACTTATTTTCGCTTCGTTTGATGTGAATGACTTTACATGATAAAAATTGAAGGATCAAGTCCTTTGCTTGTGACAAGTACGAAGCCATTACATCATTCTTTGCTTCATAAGTTCCGTTGATCTGTCCCGCGATCAACATAGAATCCACCCGCGCTTCTAGGTGTCTTACCCCAAGCTTTTTAGCTATCCTTAAGCCCGCCAAGAAGGCTTCATATTCTGCCTCATTGTTGGTACTCTTGAAGTCCAACTTGATAGCATATGTAAATTCATGGCCTTCAGGATTGACTAGCCTAAGGCTTGCGCCTGCACCTTCGCTACTTGAAGCTCCGTCCATGAATATTAACCAAATTTGGCCTTGTTCAGGAGGAATTGGGGTCTGCTGTTCAACTAGGCATTCTTCTTCTTTGTGCTGCGGGATTTCTGTTACGAAGTCCGCCAACACTTGTCCTTTTATCGCGGTCCTGGGTTTATATTCAATTGCATGTTCACCCAGTTCAATTGCCCACTTTGCTAAACGCCCAGACAATTCTGACTTGCTTAATACATTTTTGAGCTTATACCCCGTTAGCACATTAATGGGATGGCCCTGAAAATATCTACGGAGACTCCTGGCAGCATAGCCAGTGCTAGAACCAGTTTTTCAAGCATTGAATATCTGGTTTCCTGCCCGGTCAACGTTATGCTGACATAATAAATTGGCGTTTGGACATTCTGTCTGTCTGTCAACAGTACGGCTCCAATGGCGATATCTGATGCTGATAAATACAATCTCAGAGGCTCTCCCGCCTGTGGCGCTGTTAGAGTAGGCAACTTCATTAAACACTTTTTGACCTCCAGGAATGCTTGTTCAGCTTCCGTGGTCCATTTGAAGTGCGCTTCCTTGAGGCAATTTCTCAGAGTCGAGACAAACGGGTAAGATTTAGCCGCATGATTGACTAAGAATCTGTTCAGCGCCACCAGCCTTCCATTGAGTGTCTGTACTTAAGGGAGGAAGGTGAAGGCATGTGGTCTACTGCCTGAACCTTGTCTGGATTGGCCTTGAAACCCGCACATTTTACTATGACACCCAGAATTTTTCCCTCCTCCATCCCGAAGGAGCACTTGGCTGGATTCAATTTCATGTTAATCTTCCTGAGGTTCTCAAACGTTTCCTCTTTGTCTCGAAGCATCTGATCTTCCTCAACACTCTTGATCACTAGATCATCCATATACACCTCCAAGTTTCGACCAATTTGTCCTATAAAAGCTTCATCCATTAAACGCTGATACGTAGCACCCGCGTTTTTCAAGCCAAAGGGCATCAACAGAATGTGCCTTGGTCTGTGCGAAACGTTGTTTTGTCTTCATCACCCGCTGCCATGCGGATCTGATGGTAGCCTTTGTAAGCGTTTAGGAAACACTTAAACTTGAATGGGGCTACTGCATCAACTTTGAGGTCGATTTCTGGAAGCGGATAACAATCCTTTGGACACGCCTTGTTTAAATCTTTGAAATCTATGCACATTCGTCATGTCCCATTGCTTTTGGGGACAATGACTGGATTGGCGACCCAAGTCTGGTATTTGATTGAGCGGATGATTCCATCATATAGGAGGTCTTGAACTTGTTCATTCATTGCTTTGGTCTGTTCCGGACCCATCTTACGCTTCTTTTGCACAATTGGAGTGAACGTTGGGTTCACTCGCAACTTATGCTCTACAATCCTCCGCGGGACACCATTCATGTCCGCGGGTTGCCACGCAAAGATGTCTACGTTCCTCGTCAATAATTGCTTTAAAAATGTCCTTACTATCTTAGAGAAGTGGGCCCAATCGTTACCGTTTGTTCTCGGGAATTCTTGTTCAACACCCATTTTTCTGGCTTGGTCCTTCGAACTTGCTTTGGAACTTTGCTCGGTTTCGAACTTTCTGTCGTGAAGCAATGGCGATTAATGCAGATGATTGCCACACCAGTGCAAGTCGGAACTCCCACCGCACCGTGTGCTGTAGAAGGATGAGCATTAAATTCACCAATCTCCTCACGACCCAGGATGATATCATGCTTTGATGTCAACGGTAAGACCAAAAATTCGACATCCTCTGTTCTTGAATGAAACCCATCACTAAGAGTGATTGGGAACGATATTACCCCCCGTGGGTGCATCACTTCTCCTCCAAACCCGAACACAGGTGCATGAATCGGCTTTAACCTCACCTTGTCATCTTCATCCAATTGTTCAAAGCATTGTTCGTACATTATGTCTGAGGTACTACCCGTATCAAAAAAGATGTAATGCGAACGATAATGGCCAATGAGGGCAGTGATTATCAAAGGGTTCTTGTTACAAGGTCCTCCTTTGACCCGCGTAAAGATTACCGGTTCATTTTTCCATTCCTCATCGTCGAGCTCTCTTCTCTTTCCTCCCACTTTGTGTCCGCCTTGTATCATGTGAAAATTTAGGTCCTTGACTTGTTTCTTGGGAGGGCCCTGGTTATCTCGCGCAGGAGCTTTGCCACTCCCTGGTCTTGCACCTTTTACCAAATGCCCTAGTTTTCCCGACTTTACAGCCGCCTCAATTTCATTTTTCAAAGCTATACACTCATTTGTATTATGACCTATGTCGTCATGAAACGAACGGTGTTATTTAGCATCAAGATATGGTCTCCTCGTGAGTGGTTGAGGTTTCCTGAAGTTCATGTTTTTAGTGGTAAGAATCTCTGCAGGGGTCGTCGACAGTAGAGTCTAGTTGTTGGTGACTCGTGCTGAAGAGCCCGCCTTGTTTTTGTTGCCAATCAAAGATCTGGCATCGAATTGCTTTGATGATTCCGCGGACGGCTGGAACCTTGACCAAATCGTTCCTTTGGCTTGCCTATTTGGTCGTTGATTTTGAAATTCCACTTTTGGCGTTTGTTTTTGACTGCCAGAACTCAGAGGCCTTTCTGTTCTTGCGTACAATTTGCCGCGGACACTATCTCGTCCCATGTTTTGGGCATTCCGTCTCTACCAGTCAACGTTCTGATCAAATCATCACTTTTCACATTTTTGCGGAAAGCTCCTCTCAGCATATCTTCGCTAATCCCGCCGATATTGAGACTTTCATTGTTGAATCAAGTTATGAAGTCCTTGATAGACTCATTATTTTGTCTCACCACGTCTAATATCTCGGAAGGACAAGTGTGCTTCTTATGCTGACTTATATGCTGGGAAAATTTGGCTACGAAGTCATCCCAATTCTTAATTTGTCCGTCCGACAACTTCTCAAACCACTCCCGTGTTGCACCAGTGAATGTTAATGCGAACATGTGGCACCAGTAAGGAAGAGTCCAACTGCTGACTCCTCCTACAGCCACAAAGTTCAGTAAGTGATCACTAAGATCAGTCATCCCATCGTATTTCCCTACGGATGTTGGGATTTTGGCATTGACCGAGAATGGGGCAGTTGCAATACGTGCAATGAACTTTGATTTTTCGGCAAAGGCTGCAGGACGATACGGCTTAGTAAAGTCTTCCTCCGCGTCACTATGGTATCCGGCATGGAGGACTGTCACACGCGGGCGACTAGTCCCCTCCCAACCATGGAGTCTTCTATCTCCGCTGTAGTAGCTGACATCGCTTGGACGGTATGACGGATCAAAACTTTCCAATTCTTCTCTGTAGGAGGGTAGACGTGTAACCCTGCGAGGATAACCACGTCCACTCCTAACAAACTCGTCTTCCGGAAACCCCTCAGTTTGAAGGCTTCCGCGTATTCGACTATTCCTCAAAGTTGTAGGAGAAGAAGGGGATCTTCTGGGAGATTCATCATAATTAAAGTACGAGCACGAAGTCACTCTTCACGCACCATGTGATCGTACTCGGCTGTGACATTTTCTCGCTGGATGCTGTTGGTGCATGGTGCCAGAGTTCAGTATCTCGTGTTTAGTTGTGTCTGTAATTGTTTATATTGTTAGTTTATATTGAACGTGTTATTGTATGTTCGCTAGTGTGTTAAGCGAACTTGAAGGATTAGCGAAGTTATGACAACTTCGCCTAGTATGTTAGGCGAAGTTGTCGAGTTATATAAACTCATAACTTCGGGGTTTTGGTTAAGTTTTTGGTTTTTGAACGATTGGTTTTTGGTGATTCTCTGAATCACGTGTTAGCAATATATCAAGTATTATCTTATGTTATTATGTGTTTGCTTATATTCAACGTATTAATCGTCTCGACACTCGTATCGTATACGTGGGGATTCCGCACCCTCGTGTTACGAGATATTCCTGTGTAGATCCGGCTGGGAACCTATAGATGCAGAACTATTCCTCAAGGGACAAGGGTCCTCTAGCTCTGGAACTTTGACGTTGGGTCCTCACCAACTCGGATCGTCGGAATCTTCTTCCAGATCCAATTCTGTACGAGTCCGGCGAGTTTGCGTCGTGATACGTCCCAAGTCATCCGGAGAAGAACCTCCAGGTGCCGTGACACGTTCCAAGTTACCCAGAGTAGAACCTCCACGTGCATCGACATTAGTAGAACGTCTAGCAATTACAGGAGTTTTCATCGGCCCCTCAGGAAGCTGACTCATATCGTACGAACCAAAAACCAACAGAATACCTTTGCAGTTCTAACACAATGACGGATGGCGCCAATGAAGAAACACGGATCTGATCCCCTTAACGGGTCATGGATCCAATGAGTCCACTGGGATGGGTCAAATACAACTAACCAACGATATGATCGCAACCTCCAGAAGTCCAGTGACAAAAACCTACAAAACAAGCACCGTGAGCTCGTTACGGGAAGGACAAGAGGGGGTCTTCCCGTAACCACCCTCCGGCGTGAGAATAAGTACAGTTCTAATGGAGAGAAAGTACTCAAGTTTTTTAGAGTAGATAGTGGAGTGTGAATGTGTTACCTCATAGAGATTGTGAAGTATTTATAGCCGAAGAGTGTGGGAATATTATTGGTCCAACTGTCCCTTTCTAGAATATGCCCTTGTAACTGCCTAGACACGCGTCCTCTTGTAATTGGTTGGACTATACGTCACATGTGCATGGTTGTAACAACCTGGACACGTGTCGATACATGATAGGATAAGATATATCTGGCCATGCGCACGGTTATAACAACCCGACCAGCTGTTCTTTATTCAATGGCTGATGGGTCACGTATTCTCCAAGAAAGGATATTGATAAATCTTCTAGAAGGTAATTATTTAATTACAGCTGTCCTATGACATTGCCTTCTGGTCATCTTGGCGTGTGGGGATACTACCCTGCGGATGACTTCCGAGGGTCCCTGGATGCTTCCGCATATAATCTCTAGGACATATCCTTGTTCTTCCTTTATAGAGTCATGTGGGTGATCCATTTGTCCCGCGGTTGACATATAAGGAGTTAACCTTTGACCCACGAGTAACTTAAGGGTATTTGGGTCTTTTTAGTACCCTACATCTATAAATTCCTATGCAACCTTTTTTTCCGAATCAACTTATTACTTGAAATATGAGTCGTGGTCTAACTTATAAATTTATAATAGTGTATACAAATAAAAGAAAAGGAGTATTATTCTATAACTATATAACATAATTTAAAATGATAGTTTTGAAGATAAACCATTCGTGCATATATCTGAATTAATTGTTATTCCACTTGTATGAAAATTAAATGGCATCCACTTTACAAAACTAACATTATTTGCCTCACTACATTAAAAAGGGATTTCTCACTACGACTAAGTTCCAACATGAGACATTAAGTATTTATTTAGTGTGAGCTAGCATTAGGACATGATCACATGAGTCACCACCCATGTCTTTGGTGTACTCTAGGCCACGCTTAATACCATTTAAGGGGTTATCATGGAGCATTAAAATGAACGTGGGAGCCAAAGTTAATACTACAACTCTTTCATATATATCACACATATCTAATGTGTTTCATCCGGAGATGGATAGTTATTGTAATGTTGGAGTCATGGCTTCGTTTTATTAGTTGTAAATTGTAATGATGGTAGTCCTGAGTCTTGGTTCCAAAAACCAATTTGTAGGGTGTGAGCTACTGAGCTCGTTCTCTGGTTAATAATGGTATGATGATTCACATATATGGCCTACTTGGTTGTGCCTAAATGTACAACGGCTCGGGTTAAATTGAACCCGGGTATTATATGAATATCAGTTAAATGTTTGAAAAAAAACCTATAAAAGTTTAAGTTTGATGATATTTTAAAGAGATCTTATTTGACGTTATTAACGTGCAAATAGTGCCTTGGTTTACGCCCAAAAATATATACCATAGGTACTGGTTACAATATAAAAATATATATAATCATAAAACATTTAGTTTTGGTTTTATTTGTTAGTTTCTAATCTGGTGTTAGCGTGTGAATATTCAAATAAAAACTTTCTTTGTGAATAGTTTCTTTTATTCATTTCAACATTTTAATAGTTATTGTATTACTCTATAAACTTCAACATGACAACATCCACATTACTCAACCATATTTATCGTAACAATTAATCATAGTTGAAATGTGTTTGTATGAGAAAACCACTAGAGACTAAGTTTTTTTGGGAAACATTTGTGATTTTAGTAAAATATTGGTTTAGAATTGTATGCGTGTAATGTGTGAAATGCACACCACCGTCTTAAGGTAGGTCATAGAAAAAATGAGGTAAAACTGAAGTGATATCAATGTTAAGAAGAGATTGATAGGTTATGAGGATACATACCATCACACCATACACATATCCTCATGGGTATGGCTGTTCAAAAAGCTCGCGACTCGCTTGTAAAAAGCTTGAAAAAAGCTCGGCTCGAAAAAGCTCGATTCTAAATGAGCTCGGCTCGACTCGGCTCGCTTTCTAAACAAGCCGAGCTCGAGCCAGGGTCAGCTCGACTCATGGCTCGGCCTTGGCTCGACTCGTTAGCTCGGCTCGTTGCCTCGTTTAGATTAAACCCTAAATTTTAATATCTATATATAATAATAGCATACAAAGAAATATATAAATAAAAATTATCCATATATTATACCACTCGATACCTAAAACCTTATAAAAGAATAACTAAAATAAAACATATAAAGTTATAAATTCCATAGTTTATAAACTATATATAAGTGTACTAGTTTGAGCCCCGTGTATTACACGGGAAATTGATGAAAATTATAACATTTAAACATTAATCAAAATATAATCGACAACACAATTATTATATATTGTTAATAAAATTACAATTTATTTTAAAATTATAGGAATTACTAAAGAAACATTACGCAAATATTTACTTATAAGAAAAAATTTCCTTGTACACTACGTTTGCGGTTGTGTTTGTTAATATACCTAATAATCAAATTTTTAGTCAATGCCTGCTTGTAAACCTTGACAAAGCGACGTATAAATGTCCGTGTAAAAACACGAGGTCTTTCAAGTACAAGCCAACCATAAACAATAAAACAAGATTATGTCTTAAATCTTAATCTTAAATATATATAAACGAAACGTCCTTAAATTCTCTCAAGCCAACAGATTGTTTTATTTGTAAAAGAAGGTTTCTCATGCATTTAAACCGAATTCACGAGTATGGGTCTCACCAAACTCAGATAGCCTTTTAAACGGGTTATAGCATCTCATTATATTAAAAATTGATCTCATCAAATATTTTATATGAAAATCCTATAAAATAGGGATATACTAAAAATTAGTAACTGGTTTTTTATAAGATATTATTTATAATTAAAAAAAAGTTTTACAGCAAAAAAAAGTTGATCTTGGGTCTTACCAAACCCATATAGCCTCTAAACCGGGTTATAATATCTCATTTATTTATGAAACCATTTAATCATCAAATCCTAAGTATATTAATAACTTCCTTACAATAAATAAAATTAAAATCCAAAAAAATATATTAAAATTATAAACGAATAATATAAAACAACCCCGTATTACATAAAACAAAAGCTAGTTATATATATATGATAGCTAAGAAAAGAACTTCATAATTCTAGCTTTCCAAAATAAACCAAAAGGATAAATTTAAATGATTAGTATGTCGATAAACAAATTTATGAAAATGTATCAATGTATATAATGAAAATTTTTAAGGAATAAAATATTTTAATTGACTTTTATTTTATATACCTGAAAATACTAAAAAAATAATAATAAAGCAATGTTTCGACTACTTCAATCCCATTTGGCATGCTCTTTTTCTATAGCTAAAGTATTTCATTTTATTACTTAAGGATAAACATGATGTTAAAATATAAAAAGAAAAGAAAGAATAAATAAATAAACATTAACACACTTGCTTTATGTATACATAAGAATAAGGCTATTTTTTGGTTGGGTTAACCCACATGGGATCCAAATAACAAAATGGGTTTAAAAAATGTGAGGATGGCTAAGAGAATGACAAGTGGCACAAAGTAGTAGTCTTTTATTAGAGTAGTAGATGTTAAAATTATAACTTTTGTCTTTTATATATCAAAATTTGTAAAAAATAAAAAAATTAAATGAGCCCGCCTTGAGCTTTAAACGAGCCGAGCTTGAGCTCGATTTTTCAGCTCGATAAATAAAACGAGCCGAGCTCGATTAAGTTTGAGCTCGAGCACACTCTGGCTCAACTCGACTCGGCTCATTTACAGCCCTACTCATGAGACATGATGTGGTGGTTAAGTGTCTTTTTTTATCATAGAGATCGAGGGTTCAAATCTTCTAATTTGCAACTATAGATAGTTCATATGAACACTTAAAAGTAGGCTAGTTTTTCGGTTTTAAAAAAAAATCATATCATGCACCTGCCTACCATTAATGGTACTAGACTGTTAGCTGCAATGAGAAAGACGAGTAGGTGGAGGGTTTGAGTTTGAATTTTATATTTTATTTGTATTTGTTAGAATCTCACATGACTAAAATCCTGTTAAAACTAAAGATCGAATTTGTGCCACAACGGGTGTATTATGCTCTCAAATAAACTTTAGTTTTAACTTAGAGTCAGTTTAATCTTAACTCAATTCAAGTTTTTAAGGAAAATTTGTAGGCTTATAAACGAAAAGAACGATCACCGACAAGGAGATTTCGTAGTCGTTTGTTATTTCAAACGAACATGGGCACGAACACTTCATCGGACAAATTTATGTATTTGTGTTCATTCGTTTAAAAAAATGAACATGTTCGTGTTCGTTTAGTTCGTTCGATTAAAATCTAAACGAACAGTTCACGGACATAACTGAACAAATATAATCAAACATATATAAACATATGTAAATTAACATAAACAAACATAAACGAATATAAATGAACACAAACAAATAAGAACAAAACATTAATACATGATTCATCCAAAGTTTAATAAAAAAATGAACATAAACAAGCTTCCTGCTCAGTGGCGGATTTAGACATTTAACTCAGTGGGGGGGGGGGGGGGATATAATCAATAAAATTACACGACATTTAACAAAATGTATATGACAATTATCCTCTAAGTGATTTCATTAATCCAATACTTTCTTCGCATCTCATCGCTTTGATTTGGGTGGTAATCCAAAATTCTTTTCCTATCGACGAGATCCCACAGAAGATTATCTAGATCAACTAAACTAAGTCCGGAGATTGGTTTAAAAAAACTTTCCATAGCACCCGTAAGACAAAAAGATTCAAGCAGTAAAGATCAAATATAAAACAATATTTGGTGTAAACTGTAAAAGAACTTCATTCTCATAATATTCAAGCAAGTGGGCAACACAACAAAATTAATAATATGAATTAGAACTTCTAAGTTCTAATAGTAAAGAGTGGCATACAAAACATTTACCAAAAACAAATAAATAAAACATCAATAAATCAATAATATATTAATATATAAGAGAAATCAAGAAGGTTTGCGATTTGAGGTAATACATACGATTTAATTTCGTTTTTTTCGTTTATGTGAAGATGTATATGCGAACATGATTTGATTGGAACTTGGATGGTCGCTTGAAGCTTGAATCGTCTATCGTCTTCTTCATTTAAGAATTAGGATCTTATATATTATATTAGGGGTTTCTTTAAATTTTATCGATACTCATTAATAAATATGGAGTGTAGAATTTGGCTTGTTTTCATTTTATTGGGTTGGGTTGGGTTGGGTTGGGTTGGGTTGGGACTTAAGAGAAATTTGAGTATGGGGGCCAATAAAGAAACATAAAAGGGTTTAGAATTTTTTTTACTAAAATTAGCACCATGAAATATGATATATATATATATATATATATATATATATATATATATAAAAGACCTATAAAAATCTGAGTGGGTGAATATCCCCACTAACCTTAACATCCATCTGTCACTGTTCATGCTGAACGGTTCACAAACTTATCATTGAACGTTCGAATCATTTACAAACATAAGAAAAAAGTTTTTCTTATGAGATTCGAGTTACAATAATATGTAAAATGAGTTGCTAAGCTAAACTCAAATGACAAAACAATCCGAGCAAATAAACTTATAAATTTTAAGAAATGCTTGTTGCTTATTTTAGTCAACTTATTAAATTATTAACATTTTAAAAAGTTTAAGATGTTTGGGATTGTTATTTGTGGGAAAGGGAAAAGTTAAAAACTCACACACTTATGTGTCTTATTAACTTTTTGAAAAGTCAGAATAAATACACTTAAAACCACTGTCTTTTTCTCTCATTTTCAAATAAATAATACTCTTTTATATATTTATTTCTTCACTATGTTTTATCCCCTGTATTTATATTTTTCCTTTATAATATTTATATATTTTTTTTATTTTAATTTTATGATTTTTCACAGATAAATAAGATGTTATACATGTTTAAAAGCTTTATGTTTTTGGTGAGACCCATGACCAGCTTATTTTTTTACTGTAAATGTTTCGTAACTATAAATAATATCTTTTTTTAAGAATTCAGGTATTAATTTTAGTATATCCATATTTTATATGATTTTCATATCAAATATTTAGTAAGATTAATTAATTTTTAACTTATATGATATTATAACCATTTAAGAGGCTATCTAGGTTAGGGATGGCAATAGGTCGGGTTTTGGTCGGGTTTAGGTATCCCAAACCCATACCCGGTTATGAAAACTCGTCCCAAACCCATCGGGTTTTAATCGAGTAATACCCATCGGGCTTCGGGTTTTCCCATCGGGTTTCGGGTTTCTTATCGGGTTTTAATAAAATACCCATCGGGTATACCCAACTCAAAACCCGCTAGGTTTCTACCGAGTTTTGACAAAATATAACTAACCGATTAAAAAGAGGTCACTATAAAGATAAAATGTCTAAAATAATTGACATAAACAAGTTCCGCCAAATAATATATTTGGAAAATAGTATATATATATATATATATATATAATAAGCTATATCAGGTACATGGGGTCTATAATCTGGTAAATGGGTTTATGTTATCGGGTAATCGGGTCGGGTAATCGGGTATATTATAAATCCCAACCCCGTCCCAAACTCGCGAAAAATTTCAAAACTAATCCCAAACCCTAATGGGTCGGATATTACCCGTTCCATTTATGTCGGGTTTCGGGTTTTCCCATCGAGTTCGAGTTTCATTGCCATCCCTAATCTAGGTTAATTCGGGTGAAAGGTAGAAACTTTCATTCATAAATCTATACTATATATAAAACATGAGTTAATGAACTCTTAAATTTTAAAAGATACCAAACTCATTGCTTTATATACACACATGATGCATAAAAAATTTAAAAATTATGGGTAATTAAGTCTTTACTCACAAAAATGTACATACAATTTTTGTCTCTCAACTTCCTTACATTTTTTGTAAAGTTTAATAATAGTTACACATATGCCCCCTAATTCAAAACCAACTACCCAACGACTTTTTAACGTCAATAACTTTTTCACACGTTAATATTTTTTCTAAAAAATTTACATCATTAAAACGAGCATTTTATTCTCTTTTAACTTGGGTATAATATGACTATAGTTTTTAGTTTTAACAAGTTAGAATGTTACGCACTTGCCATTTAGAACCGGGTAACAACTCGAGTCGGGCGAACTCTCAAAGTACAATAGGGTCGGAATGAGTCGATACATATATGGTTATGGTTCGGGTTCAAGTAGAAACGGGCCAGATCAAAATGTTGTCGAATTGGAACGGGTTTGGGGCAAAAACAGGTTGGTTTAAAATGATTTATTTCAAATTATTGTATATTTCAAATTACTGTATATTGGTTAAGCATGTTTTAATGTCGGTAACATGCATTCCCGTCCGGCTACGCGTGTTTAATCTTCGATTACACGCAACTGGCTTTTCACGAGTTACACGTCCAATTTTAGCTACGTGCACTACTGTCATCAGGTGACGTATGTATCAACACGAATTATGCACTCATTGTTAAGTTGAGTGCACGTCCCGCTGCATTGCGCAGGCACGCACCTAGTAAAAACAATACGAGGAGGAAAAAGAGTTTATTTTGCATTCGTGTTTTTCTATTTACCTCACTCAAAACTAGTTCAAAATATAAAAACACACTCCAGTCTCCAACTGCTGTTGTGAATTAGCAACACACCCAACAATAATAATGTCTCTGGTCTTCTCCTTCCCCAATTCTACCGCCACCGTCCCTTCACCAATTCGCCGTCACTCCTCCACCGCACCTCCGACATTCCCCACCCTCCGTTTATCCTCCAAACCAATCAAAAAACCCACATCAATTCGTTTATCCTCCACCCCCACCGACAATAATAATAATAACACAGACCCACCACCGGTAACCGACGAATGGGGCGAAAAGTCCGACCCGGAACCCGAAACCTTGACCAAATTATCTAATTCGGATCCACCAAATGACGATGACGAATGGGGGACAGTAGATGATGGTAATGGTAATGTGGGTGTTGAGGGTAATGGTGAAATTGAAGGTTTGAAGAGGTGTTTGGTGGATACTGTGTATGGGACTGGTCTAGGGTTTACTGCTTCCGCTGAGGAACGAGCTGAGGTTATTGAATTGGTGACGCAGTTGGAACGACTTAACCCGACACCCGCGCCTACGGATGCGGTCGAGGTTCTTGATGGAAACTGGGTATTGCTGTAAGTAGGATTATTATTTATTATCTTTCATTTGCTATAATGGTGTTTGCTAGGGGGGTTATTCGGGTTCGGGTTGAGGTTATTCGAGCTTGGGTTTTTTGGGTATTTTTTAGTTGGGTGGCTTCGGGTCGGGTTACGTATACGGATGCGGTTAAGAAAGACACCCTTAGAGTTTGCTGCAGCTGGTTATTAGTGGTTGTAAGAATTGCTTTGAATTGTACATCCAAACACTCCCTTTGTTGGTATAACCTAAAAGCCCTCGCTTCTTGCGTCTAGGACCGTTTTTCAGGTGAGGATCAATAAATGCGCTTCTAGTTTCTAGGCGAGCTCTTTGGCATTGTCTACGACAGAGCCATAGGAAGATAACAGATTAGCAAAAGAAACGCAAGGAGTGCTGTTGGAACTTAGATCTAGGAGAGGTCAAAGGAATTACATTGAGTATTTTGTTATTCAAGTTTCGGAATTACATATGAATCTTGACTATTTTAGAACTTTTGGTACTGATTAGATGATGTTAAATGTTATATAATAGCTTTTGTTTATTTTATTTCAATCAATCAATCAATCAATCAATCATACCCAGTTAAGTCTCACCAACAGTCAAGCTATAAGTAGGGTCTGGGGAGGGTGGGATGTAGGCACACCGTACCTCTATCCAACGGGATAAAGAGGTGGCTTCCAGAGAGACCCTCAGCTCTGTTGTTTATTTTATTTGAAGAATAGTATTATTTTTCATATACATAGTATAATTTTAACTTTTTTATATAAGTGCTTTTTTTGTCTCATACCCTCGTTCTTAGGCCCTAGACGAGGCCTATGTGCCTTGAGTGCGCCTAGGGCATTTAATAACTATGGGTATAACTAGAAGACAATTAACTAGATGTGTTGTCTTTGTTATGTAGTTGTCGTAAGATATAAATATATAATTGAAATTATAGGAAGTTCTCATAGAATGTTTGGAAATAAGTGTTTACATGAAAAGATTTATTATGCTCCTTCAATTCTGTAAGCATTGCAAACATTTCAGTCTATGTAGTATAATACAAATGTCATTTGTTGCTACAAAATGAGGAGCGGGATCTTCTATCTGCACTGCACAAAATAAAGTACTTTTTGGTTTCAGTTGAGACTTGAGAGATTAACAAGTATTAAATGAGAGCATACTGTTGGGTTCGTAGGCCTTGTTGGCCCGGTTTATTATATGAAGTCAAAAGAGGAGACGGGTGTGGGCGGTCGGGCCCAAGCCCGGCCCGGTTTAGATTTCTTGCATAATAATTTACTAACCCTAGTTCAGTCTCTATATAAACAACATTATGTACTTGTAATATTTGTCACTCAATAAAGATATACCTAGTTGCCACCCGTGGACGTAGGTCAGTTTAGACCGAACCACGTTAAATCCTCGTGTTCGTTTACTGCTTTCGGGTGTGTGTTCGGTTTCGTGTGTGCGTTTAATCCTAACAAGTGGTATCAGAGCTTAGGTTCGGATCACGCGAAGAACACGTTGAACCAGCCGAGTCGCCGCCAAACCATCCAGCCGCCGCCACCCTACTGCGCTAGGGTTCCGCCGCCGCCTACGGTTTTCCGATCGCCGTTAGGGTTTCCGCCGTCGTTTCTCCGCTACTAAACCCAGCCCGCGCGATCTGCGTTTTTTTGTTGGTTCCGTTTGAAAGCTGTAAGCATCGTATTGTTCGATTCCAGGTTGTCTCTTTTGTTTCCGCTAGTGGCGTTTGAACAGAGAAGAAAAGAAGGGTTTGTATTATTATTTTTCTCTTGAGATTCATGCCAGACTAGGAAAAGACAAGGAAAAACAATATTATTTTGTTGACAAGGGAGTTCAATGGCCACCAACTTTATCCAGATTGTTTAATTTTTTGAGAGGGTCTAGCTTGTTTATTTTGTTGGGCCCGAGATCCATTTAAGCAAGGGTCGAGATTCTATTTTGCAAAGTACGAGTCAAGAATAGTTGAATCAAGATCCTATTTTTCGTTGAAGAACAGTTTTAAGTCAGAAGAAGCGTTAAGAAACGGAGAACCAGTGCCAACCGCGTTTGTCAGGTTTTATCGCTTCAGTTTAAAGTTTCAGTTTCTGATTTTCAGTTCGATATTCCGCTGCGTATAAATAGGTTGATTTTTTAACAGAGTTCAGTAGAACAATCGTTAAGTTCAGGCTCGTGTTGCTGTGTCTGTCTCTGTTTTATCCAGTTTTTCGTTTTAGTCATTGCCATGGCAGAAGACGGAAAGGTTTCGATACAGAAGTTTGACGGACAGAAGTTCGGTTGGTGGAAGATGCAGATTGAGGCACTACTTTGTCAGAAAGACTTGGATGTAGTGTTCGAGGATGAAAAACCAGAAAAGTTGTCAGAAGCAGATTGGAAGAAGTTAGACAAGAAAGCTAGGGCTTGTATTACATTGTCGTTGTCGGAAGATGTGGCGTTTAACGTCATGAAAGAAACCACAGCCCGTGGTATGATGGACGCACTATCCAACATGTATGAGAAGCCTTCGGCAGCGAATAAGGTCTATCTTATCAGAGAGCTAGTGACAACTCGAATGAAACAGGGTGGGTCAGTTACAACTCATATCAATAATCTTAATTCGATCTTGTCCCGCTTAGTGTCAGTTGACATTAAGTTTGATGATGAAGTTCAAGGCCTCTTGTTATTATCCTCTTTGCCCGACAGTTGGTCGCAAACAGTGACTGCAGTTTGTAGTTCGTCTACAAATATTACTTTCGATGGGATTCGAGATCTGATTCTGGGAGAAGATTCAAGACGCAGAAGTTCAGGTGAATCATCATGCAATATGCTAGTCACAGAAGGTAGAGGTAGGGGAAAACAGCTAGGCAGTGGGAGCAGGAAGAGGAGTCAGTCTAAGACTCGTAAGGATATTGAATGTTGGGGTTGTAAAGAGAAAGGACACTTCAGGAATCAGTGTCCGAATGGTAAGAAAGAGGTGAACGTTACAGAAGACGACACAGATGACGGGGTCAGTAGTGATGAGGCTTTGGTTTGTAGTGTTGAGAGTAGCGTTGATGCTTGGGTGATGGATTCTGGTGCATCGTTTCATGCCACTCACTGTAGTGAAACGATGAAGAATCTTAAATTTGGGGATTTTGGAAAGGTTCGACTAGCGAATGATGATATTTTAGAGGTTACGGGTATGGGAGACATTGATTTGATAACTTCAGCCGGTACTTCTTGGACTTTGAAAGACGTGAGGGTTATTTTAAGTTTGAAGAAACGTTTGATATCAGTTGGGCAGTTGGATGACCAAGGGCACGATGTTAAGTTCGGGAATGGGCAGTGGAAGGTAGTCAAAGGGAATCTCGTGGTTGCTCGTGGCAAGAAAATGGGTTCGCTGTATATGGTCGATATGTCACCGAAAGGAGTGGATCCAGTTTTGGTGAAAGACAAAGTCCGGTTCACAGAATCTCGTGGGCAGAAGAAGGTTCGTTTTGCAAGTAACAAACCCAGAGCCAAAGTGAAGATTCAGGACGAACGAGCTAGGAAGGTTAAATCAGTTGAGGGACATCGTGACAGTGGGAGCACAGGTCGTGTTTCAGTTACAGTTCCAGGTCGACAGTGGATTAAGAAAACCAGTATTCCAGCTGTAAAAGTCTCTCCAGTGAATTACTTGCTGAATATGGAGAGTGTTTGTTCTCAGAGTATCTCGGGATCCGGTAGTTTGTTTCAGTGGGAGCCGGTAGGGACAGAGAACGGGTCAGGGGCAGTTTTAGCCGTGACTGACGTGTTGGAGCTCCGGGGAGCTTCAACGGGCCTTCAGGTTAATTAATGAGAAGGCGGTGGCAACTAGAAGAAGTTTAATGTTCAGATTACAGAAGTACAATCAGGAGTGCAGACGAGAGTACTCAAGGCCTCCGAGTGGGAGATTGTTGGGTTCGTAGGCCTTGTTGGCCCGGTTTATTATATGAAGTCAAAAGAGGAGACGGGTGTGGGCGGTCGGGCCCAAGCCCGGCCCGGTTTAGATTTCTTGCATAATAATTTACTAACCCTAGTTCAGTCTCTATATAAACAACATTATGTACTTGTAATATTTGTCACTCAATAAAGATATACCTAGTTGCCACCCGTGGACGTAGGTCAGTATAGACCGAACCACGTTAAATCCTCGTGTTCGTTTACTGCTTTCGGGTGTGTGTTCGGTTTTGTGTGTGCGTTTAATCCTAACACATACGTTCTCTGGTCATTGATTGTCTATCCGTCAATCGTCATATGGGTGAAATGGTGGGCTCAAAGATTACATTCGTTCTCGGTTTTTACCATGTTGCTTTGTCGAGCTAGTTTCATCATAGGGATAGGGTAGGTTTGGATTAATCCAGAAGAAGACTTTTTTTTTGTGTCTTGAATTGATTGCTTTTGTTCTGTTGGTGAGCATTCATCTGTCACCGCTTGGGTATTGTGGCCTTCCCTGACGGTTTAAGGATTCAAGATTGTGGTAGGTAATGTTGATTTTTGGTCTAGGACACGTTCAATACTTAATTGGACCTTCTGTTGTAAACTATGTTGTACTCCAGCTTATTGGATAGGCTAGATTAGAAGAAACTCAACCGCTGATTTCCAGAAGTAAAGTCTGTTTCTGAAGACCAAGTCAGAGATCCTCAAAGCTGTCTTGAGGCACTAAGAGACAGACCACCAAACGACCTCAGACATAAAAAGATCTCCAATAATCAGGATTCAGGCTTCTGCTAGCTTACCCCCTCTTTCATCCGACTAGATCTCCACACTTTGCACGAACAAGAATGTGCGGCACTAAAAGGACAAGCGTCAGAATAAAGCCGCTCGACATTCGACAATATGGTGCTGCAATTCCATTTGCAGCACCATTCACCTGAGAGCCAATGGGAGCATTTCTTAGCCAAGCAACAAATGAAAGCGATATTGTAACATTCCACTAAGAACAAACATTCTACAATATATATCCACAACAACTGCGAACCGAGCTTCCTAGATTTCTAGGGTTTTGTTTGTTGGAACATTTGAATCATTGTGTCTTTGTATTGTTATTCTCTTTATCAATACAAGTCTATTTTCTCTTTTGTTAGTTTGATTTCTTATTCGGCACAAGATAAAACTTGTTGAATCATTAGTCGTTTTACCTTGTGAAGAGGCGCAGCACCGAAAACAGGCGCAGCCACCTGGGTCATCGCATCGGATAGGTTGACCAAACCTATCGTCGTGGGTCCTGAACTGCTTCCTCCCGCACCGCTTTGAAAAGCAGATACGTCCACTCCTGCATAAAGAACAAAATATTAAAAACAATGGCGAAAAGAAATGCGGGAAAGGTAAAAAATTATACTTACGAGTTTTCTTAATCTTGAAAGACCTGACGGGCGGAGACGAACCCGATGGAACTGGCCTCTTCACGCCAGTCACCGTCGCAACGCTTGGTTGCTCGGAGGTGACAGCCGTCTCAACCTCCGAGACAATGGTCTCGCCACCACCAAGGTCCCCCGCCGCCTCCTCACTCTCAGTCTCGGAATCCGACTGATTCCCCAGGTCGACGACGGAAGCGACCTTCGCCTTGCCCTTCCCGCCAGCAGCCTTCTTCCTCACAAAGAAGGGCTCATCTCCGGATTCCTCATCAGAAGATGACAAAAACAGAGGAATTCCAGCAGAAGTTTGAGCATAAAGAGGACGAGGATTGAAGAACTTATTACCTGGCCGAGTGGCGCTTAGGATCTCATGACCTGCCGGATAGACTTCTACGAACCTATCCGCAGTTTGCTCCAAGATGGGCAACTCGTTCTCGTCAAGATCACGAGTACCCAACCGTGCGGGACCACCAGTCTCCCGCGGATGCAGGAGCGATTGTAAGTCGTTCCCCTCTAAAATAAGAAAAGATAAGTGTTATTAGAAAAACCCTAAACCAACACAAAAAATGGAGCATACCGTAAGGAGTAGAGTTCAAACCGTATTCAAGGACGATAGGTATTTGCGGCGTCCCAGACCCGACATCCTTCCACACGCGGCTCATCTCGAGCATCACCATCCCAGACTCCGCGAAGCGATAAAACGGAGTCTGGATCTGGGAGATCTTGGCGAACCATTCCGCCTCCTGGTAATTGGAGGCGTGAAGGTTAGGGAGCGCCCTCCCGTTCTTGAACGTCATCGCGATAGGGACGACGCGAGCGGAGATGTAGAAAAACTCCCGCTTCCAAGACCGAAGACTGCGCTCGGTAGCGCAGATCTTCAACCCCTTGATCCGAGTGACCAGGGTATACCAACCCTGGATGCACCTCCAGGAGTAGAAGGTCATCAAGCGGTCGACGCGGGGCTCGATGCCCAGAATACGGCACACCCATTCGAAGTGGCGAACTTTAGCAATCGCCATCGGGTGCACCTCCGTAAAATGCACACCGTGTTTCTCCAAAACACGGTATACGAACTTCGTTAATGGGAATCTGAGATTCCCATATATGAAGAATGAGGCATAAACCCCTATCTTGTCCTTAGGGGCATCATACACCGTCTGGTGGGGCTCCGGAAACTCAGGCTCGTAAGGATCGAGCATGAACTTCTTGACGATATAATGGTATAAATCGACAGAAAGAGTACACTGGCACTCGCCAGCAGTACTCTTATCGTCCTTATCAGACGTGGACGTCGGGTTCTCGAGGTATACATCGGACTCCTCGACGTTAACCTCGGGATCATGTGTAGAAGACATTTTTTAGATGTTAAAGAGAGCGATTTCAGGAGAATGCTCGACGGAAAAGTTAAAGTATTCGGCGGAAATCGCTTAGAAGAAGAAGAGTGAAGTGAAAGTATGGAATGAGATACACCCTCTTCCCCCTTATATACTCATCGCAATGAATGCGATGAATTTAATGCGGAGGAGAGAGAGAGCGCAGGTGCAATGAAACGGCGACACGTGTGGATAAAGCAAGCTGGCAACAGGTGTCAGGATGGCGCGTGACATGAAACTCGCGCCCACGCGCCTGAAAAAGCGTCCTGATTGACCACATGCTGTCACGTCGTCATAACTTCCTGCACGTCCTGAAACCGTCAGAAGACGCCAACGTCCCTTCAGCCGTTTGGACTGTCCTTATTCTTTCACCAACTCTTCGAATTTCAGAAAGATTCAAAAAATAAGAGGGAATATACCCCCTTACCTTGGAAAACAAGAAACCATAAGACAAGTGCGGGTACAGTGTCAAGGCGAAACCCTTCACATACTTAGCACTTGCAGGGAATTGAAGCCAAGATACCTTGGAAAACAAGGAACCGTAAGACAAGTGCGGATACAGTGTCAAGGCGAAACCCTTCACATACTAAGCACTTGCAGGGAATTGAACCCAAGAAGGATCTTATGGGCCATGCTTGGGAAAAGAGAAATAACACCTCCGCATGGCGGGAACGTTGAGAACTAGATTGTTTGAAGCTTCAAGGTGGAATTGGTGGTTTAACATAACTGATCACTATGTCCAAAACTACCAAAACCTCGTGAAGAATCTATACAAATGAAACTCAACGCTCTCGACTTGCGAAGAGGTTAAACACCTACCTGCATCATAACCAAAGATCAGGCAGAAAAGTCGGGAATTTCTGCAAGTGACATTAGGAAAACTGCAGAAAGAATCCCCACAGAAAACCTAAAAAAAAAAAAAAAAAAAAAAAAAAAAAAAACCCTCTTTAAAACCCCTTGCTTAAAGTCCAAAAGTTCACCTCACTTATGAACAATGGACTGGGGGGGACTTGAAGAGGTAGGTCCCCGCAAAGCCCAGTTGGACCCGCAAGACACACCTTGAAAAGGTACGTCTGCGCAAAGACCAGCTTGTTCCGCAGGACCCACCATGCTCAGAGATGAAGACCTTACACGCAGTAAGCCAACTGTTCCCGCAGGAAAGCCTCCCTTGGTACAGTACCCTACCTGTTTCCGCAGCTGTGGGTACAAGCCAAGAAGGAAGGCTATCCGCACTAACAGTAAGGCTACACGCATAAGGCACTAACCCATACTTCAGCAATGTCACCTGAGGAAAGAATGAGCAAGGCGGGAATATTCCCGCCCAAAAGAGCCAGTCCGTACGCTTCTGGAAGATCTTTTGTACTATACCTGCCAAGGTATGGACAAAATAGACAAGATCTGACAAAAGCAGCCCATGAACCAATCACAGGGTGACAGCTCACCGACAATAGTACGAAGAGGAGCATGCTCCAGTACAAAATGTCACTATCATCCGCTGCCTACCCACCAACTCCCATCGTGGCACGTACGTAGCCTGTAGTTGGTGGAAAAGGAATATTATATACAGTTGGCCGTACCTGCTTGGAAACCTACCTTCGGCTATAAATACTCCAACACCTTGGAACGGTATCATCATCTTATCTTCTCTCTAGCTATTTCTCTCAATATACACTTATATTCAGAGCAATCTAGTCTGATTCTCACGCCGGAGGGTGGTCACAAGGAGGAACCCCCCCCCTTCTCAGTGACGAGCTCACGGTGTCTGTTTTGCAGGTCGAAAAGAACAACCATCTTTGCCGGACCTAACCCTCGTGGGAAACATCTACTTAACCCTAAGATTATCCTTAATCTACCGGGGTCACTTAGTGTTTCTTCACCTTGTTATCTGTAGTTATGTACACATTTCATTTAAAATATGATTTCATCAGGTGTACTCATTTGATTGCCTAGATGTAATTTTGACTGTACGCATGACAATGTAATTGCTTAACTATTATATACCAATATTAAAATGCTCCAAAATAAGGACACAACAGAAGAATATTTTGGATTAAAATCTTGAAAGGAAATGTGGCACTATTTTGAGGATAATATGAACTCGTTATTGTCGCATTTGCAATTAAGGATGATATGTAATTACTAATGTGCTAACCGTTGCTATATGAATCGTTCAGGTATACCGCCTTTTCCGAGCTATTACCACTCCTTGCAGTTGGCAACACCTCATTGTTGAAAGTGGAAAAGATTAGTCAAAATATTAATACAAGCACCTTCACAATCGATAACTCCATCACATACTCGACCCCGTTTGCCAATTTCTCATCCACCGCATCTGCAAATTTTGAAATCCGAAGCCCCTCCAGAATTCAGGTACCCTTTCTCATTTTATGTAAAAACTAAACAAACGAGTGGAACCTAATATTCATGAGTTTACAGGTAGAGTTTAAGGAGGGGACATTTCAGCCGCCAAAGATAAAGTCCAACGTGGATCTTCCAGAAAGTTTGAATGTTTTCGGACAGAATATTAATATTTCACCAGTGAAGCAGTCACTCAACCCTTTGCAAGAGGCCGTAGCCAACATTGCGGGTGTAATATTGGGTCAGGCTCCTCTTAAGGTTCCCATACCCGGGGAAAGGACAAAATCTTGGCTGCTTATCACATATCTCGATAAGGATCTGCGCATATCACGAGGAGAGGGCGGACTTTTTGTTCTTGCTAAGGAAGGAAGTCCTCTTTTGGATCCTTAAACCCGGTACTGAGTTCACATGATCCGTTTGTTTTGTTATATATTGGCGCGTGTTTACACATTACTTGAAATAAAGTTAGTTAGATCAAAGGATTTGTTGCAAGCTATATTGACCCTAACATTATCATACACAATGCAAGCAGAAATAGGTGTGATGTTATATCACCATAGATAATTTGTATTATCTGTGAATGTTATTGTCGTGTCGATTATGGTTTGTGTTTTTCTGTTATACATTAAAGTAGGATGATTCATGATTTGTGAATTGAATGTATCTAACAGGAAGTAGGATGCAAAATTGTTGTTTCATAAAGACAATTGTGCAGGTGTTGAACTGTTGATTATTCGTGTAGTAAATAAATAAGCCTGTTTTCTCATCACTCATTTATGTTATTCCAACAACCCATACTGTTTTTGCAAATATAACATTAGATTCTATTTATTACCGAAAGGCCTTTTTTTTGGACGACAATGTTACTCTTACTTTACAACAACGTTCGGCTGATTTGTTGATTGCTCTAGGTCTATGGTGGGCAAGATGTAGATTTAGGAGTAGCAGATCTTAAGAGGAATTGTTTTTAAAATTAGCACTTGATTGTATAAAAACACATCGTTACATATTTTAAAATTGTAAGTGTGCCATAGAAATATGAAATAGGAAATCATGTGAAGTGATCGGGAGAAATAGTATAACGATGTGTGTTCCAGTTTTTAACTGATGTGGAGAGGTCTAGGCACGGTCTAAAGATTTAAACACTGTTTTTATTCAAGTGTGATAATTGTAATCTTTTGGCACATGTTATGTTTTTATAATATGTATTAGGTTTGTATTGAGCGTGATTTACTTTTGAACATTTTTTACACTAAAACCTTGCATTTACAAGGATTTAAAACCCACGTCATCTTTGTGGGGGGTGCAAAAGTTAATGGATCACTAATCACATTATATTCATAGTTATTATCACTACCACTATCATCATAACTATTGGAATGCTCATCTCGAACCAAATAGCTACCACCATCACTCTCATTATCAACATTTTGAAGAATAAAACTATTAACTGTCGAACGGTAGTTTTTTTAAAAAGAAATGGAAGCACATCATCATTTTCTTCAACATCTTCATCTATGAAGATTAATGTCATCATTTTTCATATCCATCATGACCATATTAAAGGGGATTAAAAAAAGGAAAAAGAAAAGAAATGTAAAAAATAAGTAACATGACCAAAAAGAACACTAATACTAAGAATTAGGCCTAATGGTTAAACACCACTCCCTTCATGGGTTAAGGGACGTTAAAGACAAAATAGGTTAAACTAAGGGAGGTTAAACAATTTCTTTAGGGTGAGATGAGGTGAAAGGGGGTAAAGCGGTTAATGTGACGACTACATGAAGTTAAAGAGCGTGAATATATATCTCATAGCCTTAAATAAGCGGAAAACAATTAACGAGAAACTATCCAAGAAGCATTGCATGAAAAGATACATAAACTGATTGAAGAAATATGTCGCCATCTTCTTTTGACAATTTCAGTCTTGTAAGAATTAAGATATGTATGAATAAACATAACAAAATTACTAAGTTACTAATGCAATTGTCTTAAAAAAACAATTTGGCATTCGTCTGTTTTACTTGACAGACAATGGATTGAAAGATGTGAACCAAACTTTCTGAACTCCTGAACTTTTTAATAATAATAATAATTATTATAATAATAATAAAAAAATAATATCTAAAAGGTGGGGAATATTTGTTTGTGAACGTGTGGTACATAAGTATTGAAAAATCAAGTAAAATCATGTGGATTTTTAAAAAGTATTTAAATAGCCGTATGATAAAAAAAAAGATTTTAACTTTCAAGAAACCATCTTCTTCTGAGTTTTGACCGTTTCATCAGTTAAAAACACGCTTTTGAAGAAAATAGTACCTGACCGCAATATGACACAACACATAAAAACGAAAATCACGCAACTAGTAAAAATTGCTAAAATGACACCCTATAATTACTTATTTTTACGCGTGAATTGAAAATACATGCAAATCGTTAGACTATGTGTAGTGAAAGGTTACGAAATAAGAGATAGATTTTCGATACGTGTTGTCACGTCAACAGATGAAAATATTTTCATTTTAGAGGTCTAGTAGTATTTGACATCAATATCGTTCAGAAAACCCGCCCATAGTCGTCCACTGCCTATCGCCTTAGAACATGTATTGTCTTTATTGGGTTGATCCCTAAAGTGTAGTCACATAATTTACGTATATGCCTATCATTATTGTGCAATTAACACAATATGTCTGTCACTATCGGTGAATTATGATTTTTTGTGTACGTGTCATGTTCTTTAATGGTTTTGTTTTTTCTGTGGGCACGTAATATTATGCCAAAATAATTATAAAATTATCTTAGTGAAATATCTATCTTTTGTAATGAACTTTTTAGTGAAAACGCTAAATGGCTACATAAGTGATTTGTCCTAATAGGTAATGCTTCTTTCAGAAACAGATCCAAATATTTGTATGTCACCATTGCTCATTCTTGGGGTCACATGTGTTGTATTTATAAGTTGACGTGTTTGAGTTGATTTGTAGAATCTATGACTCATTTCACTTGTTTATTAATTGATTATATATCATTTATTACAATCAATTAAAAATGAGTAATAATTTTCCTCTTCCTTTACAAATCCTATATTGACTCATTTAGACAAATGTGTAACACGGACCGTGTTTTGATTATACATTTTTAAGTGTGTATGGGCAATGGTTAATGTGTTTGACAAGAATGGATTTATAAATCTTGTTCAGGTTTACTGTAATATACTGAAATTTGAAACAATAAAATAATAAATGTCGATTGTCAGAAGATTAAAAAACTGATGAAACGTTAATAAACGAATAACCATGATTTAAATATAAATGTTATTTAATGATAAATGGTATAATAATAATAATAATAACAACAGATGAGTCTTAGAATAAAATATGAAATTTGAATTTTAAACAAAGTTTACAACTTTGTAACTTTCCAACGAAAACTTAAGCACCAAACAACCAACTTAATTAGGAATTTGATTCTGTTTATAACTCGTTTAAATATATAAACAATAACATTCCAATATTATCCAACCATCAAAACTCCCTAAATCTCAACGTTCTCTCTGCCGTATTCACAAACAACCACCACCGCCACCTTTGACGGAAACTTTCTGACGGAAACCATCGCGACCGCTAACGATCGTTTTCGGAGACAACCGTCACAGCCTCTGACGCCTTAGTGGTTGCAAGAATCACCAGAACCGCCGCTTTCTGCTCCTCCGAGATAAGCCGCCACCGGAATCCTGATTAAGTATCGTTGCTGTTCACATATTGCGGTAATGACTTGATTTTCTGCTAGTTAAAATACAATCCATTATTATGCTTAAAAGTGTTTGGATATGGCTATTACACTGATGAATTTGGTTCTTGTTACTAAAACTACACTTTAAAACATGGTTTCCTTTAAAAATATGGGCATCCCTCAAGATTATAAAAGTGAGTATATGTTAGGGTCGTGATCGAAAGTGTCATAAACTTGTTTTTCACCAAGTCACTGGAAAATTATTTTAATTGGCAAAAGAAGTGGGATGGGTAGTTTTAGAGATTAACACAGTAACTAAAATCAAATTCTTGTTGATTAGTTGGATACATAATAAATCTAACGTTGTGTTTATATTACACATAAGTAGATAATTCATGTTATAATATGAATAAAAGAAAAGAAAAGAAAAGGAATTCAACCAATGGAATAATGAAGTTTGAATCACTTGAATCTAATTTAAAATTATAATTAAAATGTAGGTTTCTAACACTACGTGAGGGTAACTCGACCCCGTCTGCTTTGCTTAATCGGTCAAGGTACGGATTCCGTGTTTCTCTTCTTTTAGCTTTATATTGTTTTCACTGTTCTCGTAGTGTACGGATTCTGTGTTCTTTCACTTGTAGCGTAAATATTGTTTTCATCGATCTCATAGTGTACGGACTTCGTGGTCTTGCACTTGCACTTGTAGCGTCATACCGTGTATTTGCTCTCATAGTATATGTGTCACACCATCAAAATCCACTAACGGAGTTTTACCGTCAGAGAGTGTGAACTAACAGGATCGGAATCATTAGTTATAATCAAACACCAAAAATAAAGTTTTCAAACAACCAAGACATCAAGTCTTAAGTAAAAATGCGGAAACGTAAATCGTAAATCAAAACAGTTGCGCCACACAGGACGACTTAAAAACACAAGTTGTCAAGACAGAAATTAAAAGCAGTTTTTAAAACAATGATGTTTAGCGAATGCATGTCCTAAACCGCGCGCCCGCCTCGGCTACCTGAGAATAACATACTAAAAGTGTCAACACAGGGTTAGTGAGTTCACAAGTTTATATAAATAAAGCGTTTGCGTTTGCGTTTACGTTTTGCGTTTGCGTTTGCGTTACCAGATAGTGTTAAGTCAATTTATATATCAATAGGTAGCTAACCTATCAACAAGTATTACTAAGTGTTCGACACCGAAGCTGACTATTTAACAATTGCCTTGCCACCATGTCAACCACGACCATGGTAATGTGTTAGCCAAAATTACACCCACTCGACCTACAGTCGAGTTTAGAGTTGGGTGGGGTTTGTCAAACCCAGTAGTACTACTCAACAGTGACTCGCTATTATCCAAATATTAACCGGTTCGATGTTATGAAGGACTTTGGTTGGTTTGTTTGTCACTTAGCCTTACAAGTGATATATAAAAATTAACAAAATCTACAGCGTTGGAGTATGTTATCTCCCCCAAATAAAAGCGTTTAAAAAGAGTAAAAAGGGGACGTGAAACTCACTGTTTGCGAAGATAACCAAAAAGATCCGAGAAAAAGGTGTGCGTCATAGAAAATCCTCAGTAGTGTTCTAGTTAGCTTCTTGAAACTTCAAAACAACTTGTAATCCTCTTGTATGTATGTGTGTGTGCAAAATCGGTCAAGGGGGGGAAGAGAGGCTGTCGTCGTGTAGGGGAGAGGGAGAGAGCGGAATTAGGGTTATGTAATAATATGTTGTTTATATAATTATTAAATATAATACATGTTACACTTTACCCCTTGCACTACTAGTTACTCGATTTCTAGCACAACTTAGTTAATACCATTCATAATTAATGTCATACACGTAAATATCAAGTAACACATAACTTAACACATAGTTATCAAATACTTGTTCATGATATTTATTGTTCGTTCACCAACGGTTTGAGTCGACTCGTGTGTGTTTCGGTGAAATTTCGAAAGACTACTTGTGTATGGATTGTCACGCGTCATTTAAAACCTAATTTTAAATGTAATGAGATATGCGTTACAGTTCGTGTGATCTTAAGTTGAATTAACGGAGTTCGGATTAACGGAGTTAACCTGAAATTGACGAGTGTCACATCATTCCCATGTTGAAAGAATTTTCGTCCCGAAAATTTGAGTCAAGTCGCGATGGGTGTCTGAAAAAGGCAAAAATTTTTCAGTTTGTTATATCATCCCCTAGTAGAAAGAAATTTCGTCCCGAAATTTAATTCATACCTTTGGTGATTTCTGACGGTTTGTCGGCTTCCGCGGTTTTCGGTGCTTGGTTAGCCCTACAAAAAGGTGAGGATACTTTTTATCATTTGATCCTCGCGTTCCCACGTGAACTCTGGTCCACGTCTCGAGTTCCAACATACTTTAACGATGGGGATCTTACTGTGCTTGAGTGTTTTGGTTTCCCAATCCAAAACTTCGACTAGTTCTTCGATGAAGCGTAGCTGTTCATCAACTTGCAACTCGCCCAAAGGAACTACTTGGGTTTCGTCAGAAAGGCATTTCTTCAAGTTGGATACATGGAAAACATTATGTACGCCACTTAGTTCTGTTGGTAAATCCAATCGGTATGCTACTGGACCAACGCGTTCCGTTATCCGGTATGGGCCAACGTATCGTGGGTTGAGTTTGTTTCGCTTTCCAAAGCGAACCACACCTTTCCAAGGTGAGACTTTGAGTAAAACTTGGTCGTTCACTTGGAATTCCAGCGATTTTCGGCGCTTGTCGACGTAACTCTTTTGGCGATCTCGTGCTGCTACCATGCGATTTCGGATTTGGACAATCTTTTCTGAGGTTTCGAGCACTAGTTCGGGACCAGTGATTTGGCTATCACCCACTTCTGCCCAGCAAAGAGATGATCGACACTTCTGTCCGTACAACGCTTCAAACGGCGCTGCTTTAATGCTTGCGTGGTAGCTGTTATTATACGAAAACTCTACCAAAGGCAAGTGAGGTTTCCAACTCTTTCCGAAATCCAACACGCATGCACGCAACATGTCCTCCAAGGTCTGAATGGTGCGCTCACTTTGCCCATCAGTCTGAGGATGGTATGTTGTGCTCATATCAAGGCGGGTGCCTAGTGCACTCTGTAGTGACTTCCAGAAGTGCGAAGTGAAACGGGAATCTCGATCAGATATGATTGAGACAGGCACTCCGTGTCTAGACACTACTTCTTTCATATAGATGCGAGTCAGTCTTTCCATTTTGTCTGATTCCTTGATTGCTAAGAAGTGTGCAGACTTAGTCAACCGGTCAACGATCACCCAGATGGTATCGCATCCCGTCGGTGTTCTGGGTAATCCCGTGATGAAATCCATGGAAATGTGTTCTCATTTCCACGTTGGAATTTCCGGTTACTGTAGCAGACCAGATGGTTTCTGATATTCCACTTTGACTCTTGCACAAGTCAAGCATTTGCTCACGTAGGTGGCAATGTCGGCTTTCATGTTTGGCCACCAGTAAAGTGCCTTTAGGTCGTGGTACATTTTATCTGAGCCAGGGTGGATGGAATATCGGGACTTGTGTGCTTCGTCCATCACTAGGGTTCTCAACTCTCCGTATCGAGGAACCCAAATCCGGTTTTCGAAATATCGGACTCCGTCCGATTTGGTTTCAAGTTGTTTGTTCATGCCCCGCATGAGTTCTGATGGGAGATTATCGTCTTTCAAGGCTTCGAGTTGAGCATCACGAATCTAATCGGGTAAGTTGGCGCGAATCGTGAGTTGTAATGCTCGCACTCGTCTAGGTTTATCGGTTTCTTTTCTGCTGAGAGCATCGGCCACTACATTGGCCTTGCCAGGGTGGTACTTGATGGCACAGTCATAATCCTTAAGTAGCTCGACCCAACGACGCTGTCGCATGTTCAGCTCTTTTTGATCGTAGATATGCTGGAGGCTCTTGTGGTCGGTGTAAATGGTAAACTTGGTACCGTACAAGTAATGCCTCCATATCTTAAGAGCAAACACCACGGCTCCGAGTTCCAGGTCATGGGTCGTGTAGTTCTTCTCGTGGATCCGTAGTTGTCGAGAGGCATAGGCTATAACTTTCTCGAGTTGCATCAACACGCAACCGAGACCCTGTATCGATGCGTCACAATGCACCTCAAAATTTTCCGTTCCCTCTGGGAGGGCTAGGATAGGGGCGCTACAGAGTTTGGTTTTCAGCAGTTGGAAGGCAGACTCCTGCGCGTCACCCCAATTGTACTTAGTACCCTTGTGTGTCAATGTGGTGAGGGGTTGAGCAATCTTTGAAAATCCCTCGATAAAACGCCGGTAGTAGCCGGCCAGTCCTAGGAATTGTCGCACCTCAGTCGGAGTCTTAGGTACCTCCCAGTTTTGGATGGCCTCTACCTTGCCGGGATCGACATGGATACCATTCTCATTGATCACATGTCCTAAGAAGTGAATCTCGCGAAGCCAAAATTCGCATTTCGAGAGTTTAGTGTATAGTTGTTCCTTCTTTAGCAATTCCAGGATTAACCTCAAGTGTTCTTCATGGTCGGTCTTGTTCTTGGAGTAAACGAGGATATCATCAATGAAAACAATTACAAACTTATCGAGGTACGCCTTGCATACTCTGTTCATTAGATCCATAAATACAGCTGGTGCGTTTGTTAAGCCAAAAGGCATAACCGAAAACTCATAGTGACCATACCGAGTTCTGAATGTCGTCTTTGAAATGTCTTCTTAGCGCACTCTTAATTGATGGTAACCAGATCTCAAATCGATTTTCGAGTAGTAACTCGATCCTTGAAGCTAGTCGAACAAATCATCAATTCGGGGTAGGGGATAACGGTTCTTGACCGTAACCTTGTTCAGCTCCCGGTAATCGATGCACATGCGGAAAGTCCCATCTTTCTTTCGAACAAATAAAACAGGGGCTCCCCATGGTGATGAGCTGGGTCGGATGAAACCTTTATCTAACAAGTCTTATAGTTGAGTGGACAACTCCTGAAGCTCCGCCGGTGCGAGCCGATACGAGGCTCGTGCTATGGGTGCAGCACCGGGGGCGAATTCGATTTGGAAGTCGACTTGTTAAATAGGTGGAAGTCCAGGCAAATCCTCCGGGATGACTTCCGGAAAATCTCGCACAATCGGTATGTCTTCGATTCGCTTCTCCTCCGCGGGTTTCTCGACAATATGAGCTAAAATCGCCAGATGACCCTTTCGTAAATATTTTTGCGCCTTCATGAGGGTGATGACGCTTGTAGTCATGCTGCTCTTCTCGGCCTGTATCGAGATGATTTCGCCGGAAGAGGTAGTGATATGGACTATCTTGTCGTGACATATAATCTCAGCTCTATTCTCGGATAGCCAGTCCATGCCGACAACGACATCGAAACTACCAAGCGTAAAGGGTATAAGGTCGATATCGAAGGTATGACCTGACAGTTTCAACTTATATCCCGCTAGTACATGAGTTGTTTCTATAGACTTACCGTCAGCTAATTCAACAGGAAACTTAGCATCTAACGGGGTTGGAGTTAAGTCTAAGAGTTTACTAAATGATTTCGATACAAAACTCCTATCAACTCCAGTGTCAAAACAAAACAGAAGCAGAACAGTCGTTCACAGGGAACTTACCGGTAACCATATTCGGATCGTTGCGGGCCTGGCCCGACCCAATGACGAAACCTCTACCTTTACCACTGCTCCCGCCACTGTTATTGCCTTCATTGTTCTCATTCTGCTTCAGTTTGGGACAATCCTTCCTGAAATGACCCTCCTGACCACACTCAAAGCACCCTTTTGTTGTTGCAGGCTGTTTAGGAGCACCCTTAGCTGCTAGGTCTCCCCTACAGTCGTTGGCCTGATGACCCAATTTGCTGCATCGCAGGCACTTGATACGGTCACATGGGCCAGCATGGTGATAGTTGC
Source organism: Bidens hawaiensis (assembly GCF_021521415.1). Classification (NCBI taxonomy): domain Eukaryota; kingdom Viridiplantae; phylum Streptophyta; class Magnoliopsida; order Asterales; family Asteraceae; genus Bidens; species Bidens hawaiensis. The sequence continues at coordinate 200,101 of NW_027494374.1, forward strand.
ACTTGTTGCATTTCGGGTACTTTCCAGCATAGCCACTCGAACCCTTGTTGTTATTGTTGGAACCCTGATTATTGAAGTTCCGAGCGAGTTCGGGTTTACGGTGGTGTTGTTGCTATGGGGGGTTCGATGATGAGGACCTGGTGTTGTCAAACTTTCTCTTTCCATTCCTAGAGTTGATGTTGCTGTTGTCATTGCTTGTGTTATCACGGGTTTTGGAGGTGGAACCTCTAGGTGGTAACGCACCTTGTGCCACTGCTTGGTCCTTCAGTTTGTGGGCTATTCGGATCGCTTGCTGAATTTTAGCCAGTTTGGAAGACGTCACCATACCCTGAATCTGGGGTACCAAACCATCGATATACATCTCGATTCTCTTACTCGGCGGGTCAACCATCCGCGAACACATCACCGCCAGTTCGTGGGAACGGGTGGTGTAGGCTTCAATCTCAGAACCTACCATCTTTAACGCCCAAGATTCCGATTACGGCTTCAAGATTTCCTTTCTAGGACAATACTCTCCTCGCATCATGTTCTTGAATTCTTCCCAGTTCATAGCATTTGCCAATTCCAACCCAAGAATTTGCACATTAGAGTTCCACCAGGTGAGGGCGGAAATCTTGCAATGTTCCAGCAGCAAACTTGACCCTGCTGGCTGGTGGACCGTTACACATCTCGAAAGCTGACTCTGCCTTCTCGGCCCAACGCAGGAAACCTATGGCTCCCTCAGTTCCGTCAAATGAATTAGGCTTGCAGTCTAGGTAGTTCTTGAAAGTACAGACTCCGGCTTGACCTATGGCTTGATTCTGAACGTGCGTAGCTAGAGCTGCCGCTGCATAGTCATTCATTAGGGTTTGGAGTTCTGATGCGGTTAGGTTAATGTTACCCCGACCATGACCAGGGTTTCTTCCAGACATCTAGGTGTTATCATCCTGAGATGTCTTCGCCTGAGAACACGTCCGAGTGTGCATCCTCCTCAGTATCTTCCTCGGGTTCTTCTGCATCCGGGGCAAATATGCGCCCCTAGTGTGTAGCAGCGGGCTAGAGCTGTCGCTGCAAGGGCTCTTGCACTAAAAATTTGGTCACGCAAATCTATCATCTCTGCTTGCATTTTGTTCATTATCTTCATTTGCTGAACATGAGCATCCTGAACTTCCTTCATGGCTTCGGTCAGGAAGGAAATTCTCTCTCGGACATCGATTCCATTCTCTTTCAATTCTCTCACGTTCGCTCTAGTCGAATGCATAATGTCAACCTCACGCTTTAAACAAGAAACGAGGGCTGCGAAAGCGCGCTCCATCGGGAGTGTCAGGGGTGGTAGCGTTTTGAAGGATGTAGGACAACCTGGGAGAGGTAGCGGTGGAACTTGCACACAGTAAACGATCCGCTCGACTAGACTCGGGGTACCAACTCTAGTGACCATTGTCCTCGTACACGTCTCCAGATGGGCGATACCTCTTCGATGCGAGGGCTGCTAGTGCCGGGACTACTCGGGGTGGTGATGAGTTGGGAAGATGCGGTTCCTTTCCAGGGGCGTGAGACATCGGGTCGGATGATGACGACGATGGCATCGACATCCTTACAGGATAAGTCGAGTATGGGTTACGCGCGTACGAATGAACGAGGTTAAGAGATAAAGAAAATGAGTAACTAAATGTATATCATATCTATATACTTATATACAGTACGTAAGATCATAACTAATGGGTCGTTGCGGTTATAGTCTAGTATGCATGCAATTCTAGTTCGCTATAACCAATGGCTCTAATACCAATCTGTCACACCCTCAAAATCCACTAACGGAGTTTTACCGTCAGAGAGTGTGAACTAACATGATCGGAATCATTAGTTATAATCAAACACCAAAAATAAAGTTTTCAAACAACCAAGACATCAAGTCTTAAGTAAAAATGCGGAAACGTAAATCGTAAACCAAAACAGTTGCGCCACACAGGACGACTTAAAAACACATGTTGTCAAGACAGAAATTAAAATCAGTTTTTAAAACAATGATGTTTAGCGAATGCATGTCCTAAACCGCGCGCCCGCCTCGGCTACCTGAGAATAACATACTAAAAGTGTCAACACAGGGTTGGTGAGTTCACAAGTTTATATAAATAAAGCGTTTGCGTTTGCGTTTACGTTTTGCGTTTGCGTTACCAGATAGTGTTAAGTCAATTTATATATCAATAGGTAGCTAACCTATCAACAAGTATTACTAAGTGTTTGATACCGAAGCTGATTGTTTATCAATTGCCTTGCCACCATGTCAACCACGACCATGGTAATGTGTTAGCCAAAATTACACCCACTCAACCTACAGTCGAGTTTAGAGTTGGGTGGGGTTTGTCAAACCCAGTAGTACTACTCAACAGTGACTCGCTATTATCAAAATATTAACCGGTTCGATGTTATGAAGGACTTTGGTTGGTTTGTTTGCCACTTAGCCTTACAAGTGATATATAAAAACTAACAAAATCTACAGCGTTGGAGTATGTTATCTCCCCAAATAAAAGCGTTTAAAAAGAGTAAAAAGGGGACGTGAAACTCAATGTTTGCGAAGATAACCAAAAAGATCCGAGAAAAAGGTGTGCATCATAGAAAATCCTCACTAGTGTTCTAGTTAGCTTCTTGAACCTTCAAAACAACTTGTAATCCTCTTGTATGTATGTGTGTGTGCAAAATCGGTCAATGGGAGAGGGGAGAGAGGCTGCCGTCGTGTAGTGGAGAGGGAGAGAGCGGAATTAGGGTTATGTAATAATACGTTGTTTATATAATTATTAAATATAATACATGTTACACTTTACCCCTTGCACTACTAGTTACTCGATTTCTAGCACAACTTAGTTAATACCATTCATAATTAATGTCATACACGTAAATATCAAGTAACACATAACTTAACACATAGTTATCAAATACTTGTTCATGATATTTATTGTTCGTTCACCAACGGTTTGAGTCGACTCGTGTGTGTTTCGGTGAAATTTTGAAAGACTACTTGTGTGTGGATTGTCATGCGTCATTTAAAACCTAATTTTAAATGTAATGAGATATGCGTTACAGTTCGTGTGATCTTAAGTTGAATTAACGGAGTTCGGATTAACGGAGTTAACCTGAAATTGACGAGTGTCACAATATGGATTCTTGAGTCGTTAATCGCGTTATAATATTATCGAGTTGATTCATAGTATCGTGTCACCGTTATTAAATAGTTTCGTTCTTTATTTATTGCATATTGTTATTGTTCAATTAATAAGTGAACTTGTCATGCATGCGATATAATATATTTTATTGCACTCATTATCGCATGTTCCTAATAGACCATTGTACATTGATTGATTGTTTTTGAGACATATTATATTGATATTGACCATTGTTATTACCTTTTATTTGACCTCAATACCCGAGCATTTATCCACCTATGGGGACATAGGGCTTCAATCGAGGCACCTTTGACGTGCTCTATCTGTGGCGGAGCGATTAGTCCACAGCGTCTCTATTTTATTATGCGACGAGAGCATTTACTGATTACTGAGAGGCGTATGGATCGATCCTAGGTAAACTGTTACTGGAGTGAGATGGTTAGGTGTGTGTGTCCACATTCCTATCTCACTTAATTATTGGTGCATTAGTCTGCAGCTAATGTACATACTGTTACTATTACTGGTTCACATGGGTATTTCCAATATATTGTTATTGTACTGTTTCATAACTGATAGTTCAGCGTATTGTTAATGTTATCGGCCCGCAAACTGTAATTGTTTCTTCCTTGATTGTTCATCGTATCGTTTTAATCGTATATTGTTACTGCTATTTTCCTCCGTTACTGGGCAATTTTTGGCTCATCCGTGTTTCTTTGTTTTGTGTTTTCTTTAATTTGTTACAGGTACTCAAGAGAATCAAGGGAATGTGTGATAAGAGAGTAATAGCAAAAGGCTAGAAGTTGGAAAACAATTTATTTTGAGTGAAACAACTTATTTATTTTTCTTTGTCAAAAAAATGTTGAACCTTTTTGATATTGAATTATTTTAAACTTTGGATTTTTATTTATCGTATCGAGTGACACGTCGGCCCTAACCGGGCTGGTTGTTACATTTATCAATTAAATCTGTTCGTTTGAAATTTATTAATTTTGAAATCTTTTAAATCGCTAACCTGAGATGTTTATTATCGGCCTAGTACGTAATTATAATATTTAAATTTAATAAAAGGTACAAGCCTAAAATACTTCTCTTGTATCTATCCTTTAGCAATCATCCTTTCATTTTATTTTATTTTAGAAATAAAAAGAGAAGAATATTTAACCCAAATCAGAATTATTTTGGCTATCATAGATAGTTATGATTGAATTTTTGGTTTTGATAAGGAGATAACCATAAACCCAAGGGCTATGATTAAAATTCTAGATTCTAATTGATTTCATGAAAACGAAATAATTATTAATAGCTTTAGCTAGCACCAAAACATGCTAATTAGTTGATTTGGTATCCAAGAACTAAAGTCATTTTTCTAATTAAAAGTTATATAACTTAATGTTTATTTAACAATTATCTTTAGAAAAGTTTTTATGTACTCCAACAAATAGAGTTAACAAGTATCTTGATGAATCTGTCTCAAATAGGGGTGTGTATGGTACAGTTTGATGCGGTTTTCGGCTAAAACCAAACCGAAAACCAAAACTTCGGTTTTTAAATTTTTTGAAACTGTTCGGTTTCGGTATTTTCGATTTTTGCCATTTGAGCTTGAAATTTTGTAGGCCGAAAAAAAAAGTTGGCAAAAATAATAAATTTAGGCATAAACAGTTTGTTAGTTGTAAAATAATAGACTATTATAAATTTGACTAAAAATATTTGAGTTAAATATTTATTAAATTCTCATAAACTACTTAATATAAATTATAAAAAAGCAAAAATTTAGGAATTCATTTCGGTTCGGTTTTTTCGGTTTATTACATGCAAAACCAAAACCAAACTGTTAGTTCGATTATTACATAAACAAACAAAATCGCCGGTTTTTGTTTCGGTTTGCTTATTTCGGTTTGGATTTTTCGGTTTCAGATCGATTTTTTCGGTTTCTTGCACACCCTAGTCTCAAGTGTTCTTCATGTTTATATGTATCAATCATAGTTCTTCATGTTTATAGATTGGCAGCTCAAAAACACTGTTTCAGATTGTTCAAAATGCAATTGTTTTACCATTATGTATACGATTTGATCGGAAGACGGTAAACATACTTCGATTAGGGTTCTTATTTGGCTAGAATACGATGAACCAAAGTAATGGAAATTGGGTATCAAGTTGAGGTTGTTAGTGGTTGCTAGTGAAGAGGGTTGCAACGGTGATGGTAGAGGACAGTGGTGGGTGGAGTGGGGTGACCGGTGGGTGGGTTTTATTTACTTTTTATAAAAATATTTGAAAAGACAATGATACCCTCGCATTGGGTCAACACGACCTAGCTAAAAATATATTATTGGTTTAGGGTAAAATATAAACCGTATAACGTTTGAATACATTAAATTAAAACCCCATCGATTTTAACAATAAAGAACCTACCTTAAAACTTGGAACAAGAATTAAAAAAAAATTGTAATTTACTCTTACATAAATTGTCAAAAGAGAATTTGATATTAAGGGTAAGTTATTTCATATTTGAAACCATTGGATTCTTTTTACAAAATAATGTACGCCAATGGACCTACGGTAGGGAAAGGGCAAAATCGGAAACAAAAAAGTCACAAGCTTTTAAAACACTCACTCATCACTTTCTCTCACTAAAACCATAGTAAACAACTAAACATGCACCGTCAATCACTCAGCTCACCGGCGTCAAAGCACGGCGTCATCTTCTCCGGCGACGGAGTTATCGCCACCGACATTGACAACAATTTCACCTCCGACGACCTTCGGAAAGACAAATTGCCGTCGTGTTCCGCCGTCGACGAACACCGCAAGAGACACGTGTTAGTATCTTCTCCTACACGACTCGTTCACCTAATTCCGGTTCTGACGTTCGTATGCTTCTTAATTCTCTACTTATCGTCTCACGATCCGTCCAGAACAGGTGACGTTTTGTAATTAATCGATTTTTAATTCGGTAATTATGTTTATATTCTGTTGTTTTTACGTTTCAGATTTAGCTCAGTTCAGTGGATTCGCAACGATTTCGTCGAAGGAAACTGTCATAGGTAAATTAACTGTCATAGGGCTGTAAAATTCTGCCGATTAATCAATCCTCAATTAATCGTTTACTCCACCGAATTAATTGCCATTTGTCTAAATTCGATTAAAATGGAAAATTTTATATATTAAATTTGTAACGTATTTTTGAAAATTTACGTATCAATTCCAATCCAACTAATCCTGATTAATCAATCATCAACTAGTGTCTAGCGAGTTTTACAACACTGGTTAACGAAGAAGCAAAAACCAACAATGGAGTACCAGACAAATAAATGCTCCAATAACAATGCTGAAGATGAAAACAACCGCGTCTCGTCTTTTCCGTCTGACCAACTGGAAAATTATAACTGAAAATGTAGATTCATGTATAATTAAACAGAGATTCCAATTAATTATTAATAATATTAAGTTTGACCTAATTAATCATAGTTATTTTTCAATAATTCGTGTATTAATTTCATAGATTCAATTGATATGGATAACAATATCGGAGAAGGATTTCTGAAGAACAACGCGTTGGCAATTCGAGGCATGAGGAACCTGCAACAAGAAGAAGCAGAACGACATCGTTTTCGTCTCCACCGGAAACTCGGTCAATAATAGTCAAACTACCTCCGTTGCCGGAGAGGTTATGTATGTACACACGTGCGTGATTCTCATTATCTTTTTTGTGCATGTGAATTTGGCATTTTGTGTAACCATAAAACTTACATAACACCGTGTATGTGTGATGTGAGTGGTAAAGGAATTTATCTTTTATTGCGTTTGCGTGCGTAAGATAGCCAAATGCGCATGCTAGCTGTATAAGTGTAGGTTAGAAAAGATGCCTGAGAGAGTAAAGTAATGGACAACAGCTGGAAATTGGAAGTATAGGACCGTTGGTGTGCATTGGGGTTAGCGGTTGGTGTTGTTGACAGCTAGCTGATGATGACCAAGGGTACTTTGGTCATTTTATGAAGAATTATTAATGTCGTCACTGACAATAAAAATGCCATTACTATAAGATCTTATTTTATGTTACCAACTGGATCCTACTTCTAGTTGAACAATTCCCTTCTTGAGGACATATATTATATCAAGAGGAGGAAATGGTATTGGGTATACCGGTATGAAAATGGGTATCACTGGTGGTATCAAGTATGAGCTCGGTATTGTACCGGTATCTTAAATTTTTGGTACTGGTACCGAATGTAAATAATAGGGAAATACCGGTACCGTACCGATCCCGAAACTTAAAACTTTGGTACTGATTCAGTACCTGTACTGGTACCAATCGGAGCCGGTACCTAAATTACTCATCCCTAACTGGTATCAACCAATTGAAGTTTTGGTATTGGGTTATCGGTATGGTTCGATTCAGTAACAACATTTACCAAATTTTTGGCTTGTTATCGGTACTGAACTGAGCATTTTTAGTATCAATATCAAGTTTTTGGAAAATACAGGATAAGTATTGTATCGAGCTCTTTCTAACATATATATATATATATATATATATATATATATATATATATATATATATATGATTGATTTCTTTTGAGGACCACTTTGAGTTTTAAGAACTCGAAAGAGCTCAATGTAACAATTTTTTTTTCGAATTTTTTTTACACATGTGTAATACGTAAGTGTAAGTGATGTACAAAAAATTACGGTATTTTTTTACACACCGAATCAACTTTTTACACATGTGTAACTAACGTTTAAACTTGTGTAATTATCAAAAATACTTATTCTCTCACCTGCTTTATTTTTTAATTAAATTTAATTTCAGCCATATATTTCAAATCATTTAATTAAATATGTGGTTCAAAATTGAGTTCTTAAAGTTCTTAAAACTCACCATAGTTCTTAAAATAACCCTCTCATATATATATATATATATATATAGGGGAGAGATAAATTGAGAACCTTTTGAGTTGTTAGAACTTTAAGAACTCAATATGGACCACAGATTTAATTAAATGAGTATGGAAGATGTGGCTGAGAATAAATCTGATTAAAAAATTAATCAGGAGAGAGAATAGGTATATTTGATAATTACACAAGTTTAAATGTTAGTTACACATGTGTAATAAGTCGATTCGGTGTGTAAAAAAATACTGTAATTTTTTGTACATCACTTACACTTACGTATTACACATGTATAAAAAAAAATTCGAAAAAAAAATTGTTAAGTTAAGTTATTTCGAGTTCTTAAAACTCAAACCGGTTCTTAAAAGAAATCAATCCTCTCTCTCTCTCTATATATATATATAATGCCAATGGTCCTTCTGAATTACGTTATTACCATTGCTAGGTCTCTCGTAGTGGGTAGCATTTTGTTTTTTTTCTTCCAAATTACGTAATCACTTAATTTAGGTAAATTTTAACGAATTCATCTGTCTTATATATATTCCTTTTATAAGAGAACAATTAAATTTTTGGTGTTTTACTTTTAAAATCTTGTTAGTTACTTGATTGGACAACCTCCCGCCCACCACCCAGTACCACCAATCACCTCCTCCAAGGTTGTATCCGATAAAGTTTTTTATGTACATGGATAAAACTTTATCGACCAATTTATTATAAGCAAAAATCATTCCAAGCACGTAATTATCTCATTAACCGTTGCAGTAAACCTTATTTTTAACATAAAAAACATATATATATATATACTAATATAATAAACAAAAATGTTGATTGAGCCATAAACCCCTTAATTGGTCTAATAGTTTGCCAAGTGGCATTCTCATGTATTAACCTATAATTTCTAATTAGAATTTATTAATTTAAATCTAAAATTTAATTAAGATTTAAAGCATTCCTTATATAGTCTTATCATTATCCTATCCATTCCTTATCTAGCCTTATCGTGAATTACAACTAAGAGAATTTGATTCATATTATAAAGTCATGTTCACTACACCATCACTTTTATTGATTATGATTGCCAAAATGACTTATTTACCCTTCTCACAAACCTGAAGTATATTGACTCTTGGTTTATATTTTGTTTCAAGTTGCGTGCAATAGATCCCCTTTGTCAATGACGATTTGGATGTACCATGATAAAAACATGATTAAAAACAATAGCGAGTGGGGTAGAAACCAACTGATCAGTTTATTCTAGCTAGGTTATTTTGACATTAAAACCTTATTTACAAGATTAAAAACATAAGCGGGTTGGGTAGAAGGTCAAAGTGACTAATTTCGTATGGACTGGTTGGAACCGGAACACTCCTTGTCCAGTATTTTGATTAGCAATATGGGTGTCACATATGAATACGAAAACCTTATTATTTTGAAATCGAGCTGAAATGAATTTAGCCAATCTTTCTTTCCTTTTTTTTCTCTCTCTCTCTTTCGATCTATTTGACTTATTATGAAGGTAAAAATCGAACTGAATGAATGAGACAAGTGTTGGGTATTAAATCATGGTTAGTTTGTTTTTTTTTGTTGTGAATTGCAGGTAATAGTAGAAGCAATAACTGGGCATCAGATGACATCATCAATGGTTAGGGAAATTAGCAATTAGTTCAAATAAAAAATGTATATGATTTTTATATGCTTTGTTGCTATACAACGTATGATTTGTTAATGTTTCAGTAAAACTATAGAAATTATTTGTATATATAAAACTTGCAACTTATCTGTTATTTTATTGATTTATGAATTTTTCATTTTCCATTATTATATGTAATACGTAAGTTTAATCATATAACGTATTTAAAAAGATTTATCAATTATATCGTTTTTATTGTCCAATCCGTGTAATACACGGGTTCCTAACCTAGTGTAATATGTATAAAAAAATTTGTGCCCCTGAACCTTATGTGCCTCGGCCAATGATGCGGCTCGCATACCCTCCGAGCCTCCCCTGACCTCTTCCATTATGTATGCAACGAATCAGACCATAACGAACCTCACAACGAGTGGGCGGTGTGTGCCAAGTTTTGTCCTTAACAACGAGACCAGTACATCATCTAGTCTATAGGTTACCTCAATCACCAAAATAACTACTCCAATGATTTTAACTATTATAATCTGACACGTGGAACCATTCAAATGTCAAAACAACTATGTATAACCTTAAGACTTAAGTTACATAATTAGAATATGTTACTTTTAATTTTTTACGTAAAAGATTAGTTATTTTTTAATAAATAAAAAATGTTGAACTATAATAATTGGTTAGTTATATGGATAAGATGTCGAAAGAATCCAAACCGATTACAATGATTTAGACGGCTACAAAATAAATTATGCTCTTTAAAAAGTATGGTTCGTATCCACTCTTTTCCTTCTAATAAAGAGAAAATTCCAATTTCACTTCATGGGAATAGTCACTAGCCTAGCCTGCAGTTGGTAGAAGACGAAGAGTGCACGGCACGCCTGCTCTGTGTCAGCCGCTACCTATCCACCACTCACAGGTAGGGCACGTGCATAGGTTACAGTTGGTAGCGTGTTGGGCCGGCTAAACCCCTTGGATACCCACCTTCGGCTATAAAAGACAGCAAATGGTATTATCATTTCATCATCTACTATCTCGTATAACTTACTTGATAACTGCTCTAATAGTATTCATATACTTTTATATTCAAAGAGCAATATAGACTGATTCTCACGCCGGAGGGTGGTCACAAGGAGGAACCCCCCCCTTCTCAGTGACGAGCTTACGGTGTCTGTTTTGCAGGTTCCCTGAAGTACAACTTACTCTGCTGGACCTAACCTTCGTGGGAAACATTACTTAGCCCCCAGATTACCTATAATCTGCCCGGGGTCACATAGTGTTTCTTCATTGGCGCCATCCGTGCATAAAGCTAGAACTACATCTTTCTCCAGTTTTTCAAAACTTCCAGGATGACTAGAGAAATTCCGGTAACCACAACCCCAGCCACTGGGGTAAACACCGGCAACACAATGTTTACAAACACTACCCCAGCCACCCAAGCTGGGGCAAGTGAAGTACATTTTACGAACACTACCCCCAGTCACTCATGTAGGGGCAAGTGGAGTAAATATTCCACTGGGATTCACTGATACCCAGCTGGAAAAACGAACTCGAGCCCCTCGCCAAACACTTGATCAAGTGAAGGCATGGGCCGAGGCACGTCAACGAGAATTTCAGGCTGAGTTGGACGAACGCTTACGTTCAGTCCAACAAGCTGAGGAGTTCGGTAGTACTCGCCAGCACCTCAACATGAGTAGTGAGTACGAGCACTCGGACGACGAGAGGGAAGACTCCGACACCGACGCGAACCCTCGCCGTAGGGCGAAAGGGAAGCGTAAGGAAACGGATCCCCAGCCAAAAAGGAATTTTGGGGAAGCATTCCAACCAGTCACGGAAAAAAGCTCGCGTGACTTCTCCAAGGCCTTTAGACCTACTGCCACAAACGCAGGAAGGTCAAAATTTGCAAGAGACATTGCAGAAGCAATCGCCCCGAGGAGTGCCAAACAAATGTCCAACATTGGCACATACGATGGTCTAACCGACCCAGATGACCATCTGAACAGGTTCATTGCGGGGGCAACCGTCAGTAACTGGACGGAACCCACGTGGTGCTACATGTTCCAGATGACTCTGGTAGGAGCAGCCAGAGCATGGTTCGACCGTTTACCGGTCCACCACATTTATGACTGGGCAGACTTCCAGAACAAGTTCAGTCAACAGTTTAGTCAACAGAGGAAGCACACTGAGGAGCAGTGGACGATCCTCAACTGTGTGAGAGAAGAGGATGAATCCTTACTGGACTTCATCACCCGCTTCAACTCCAAGAAGCTGAGTCTGGGCAACATCAGCGAAGACCTCGTTCGCGCCGCTTTCATTCAGGGCGCTGAGTACCCAGAACTTATCCGCACTCTGACGGGTAAAGACGGCATGCCATCCACATGGGATGCCATAATGACGGCAGCCAAGCGCTTCGCCGAAACGGAGAAACAGCTGGGAAGAGATCTCCCCCAGAATACAAACCTCTACACACAGAGGACAAGGGAGAACAATGTGAGAACCGCCCGGCTAAACAAAAAGAGGCGGCAAGGTATTTGGCAGTCAAGGATAAACTTTGACACCCCCTCAAGCTCTCGCCCTCTGGTTGGCGGAAGGGACAACACGCACCCTCCGAACCGGAAAAACCGTTGGACGCCACTCACCAAGAGCGTCACGGAGATATTTGCCACGGAAAAAACTGCCATGGCCAAAAGCCCCAGCGATCCGACAGAAACCCAATGCGGATCAAAGCAAGTCTTGTGACTTCCATGGGACAAAGGGCCATAGCACTGAGGAGTGCACATCCTTGAGGGACATCGTCGAGACATTCGTCAAGGATGGGAGGCTCGCACACCTCGTGGCATCTATCAAGAAGGGAGGAAGGAACGACAACAGGTACAGGGGTAACGGACGAAAGCCCGTCGACATCAGCATCAACATGGTCCATGGTAAGGTCAGAGGAAGAAAGAGACCGATGACCGAACCATGCGCATGGAAGGAAGCAGAAGTGCGCTTCCCGCGAGTGCCGGGAGGCCCAAACAAAGAAGGCCCCATTGTCATTAAAAGCCAGCTGGGGCACTACATCACCTCCCGCACCCTCGTTGACAATGGCGCATCGTCGACAGTGATGTACAGGCAGTTCTTCGACAAGCTCGATGATGAAGACAAGGAACGCCTGGAGACGGTCTACGCTTCAATGGAAGGGTTTGACGGCAGCATGAACACTCCCTTGGGCATCCTATCTTTCCCCGTCACCCTCACCGATGGGAATTATTCACGCACGGAGGATGTGGATTTTGTTGTGATGAAAAAACCACATCATACGTATGACATCCTATTCGGGAGAGACGGGATGGCAAGATTCAACGCCGTGGTATCCTCAGTCCACGGCATGATGGGATGGCCAACAACTGAAGGCGTAGCGATGATCACGGGCATTCCCCAGGTATGCATCGCATCTGTCTCCTCTAAACCCAAACCGAAGATGGCCAAACAAACCATCACTGAACCTGAACAGTGGGCATTCAATGGGAAATATCCCGATCAGGCCGTTACCATTGGCCCGACAATTGTTGATCCAACACGCACCTTACTCAAGCGCTTACTGCAGCGAAACGCAGACATCTTCGCGTGGACACCAGCCGACATGACTGGTGTACCCCGGGGAAAGGCAGAGCATAAGCTCAAATGCGATCCGGCCGTTACGCCGATCGTACAAAAGCGCAGAGTAATGGGGCCCGAGCAAACCAACGCGTGCAGAACCCAAGTCAAGGAACTCCTTGATGCGGGCATCGTGCGCGTTAGCAAATATCAAACATGGGTTGCAAATCCCGTAATGGTACCGAAGAATAACAAACAATGGCGCATGTGCATAGATTTCAAAGATTTGAATAAAGCATGCCCCAAAGATTGTTATCCGTTGCCAGAAATTGATCTCAAGGTGGATTCGGTGGCACCATTTCGCCTTAAATGCTTCTTGGATGCGTATAAGGGGTACCATCAAATCCACATGGCTGTAGATGACCAGGACAAAACCGCCTTTCGGACGCCCGATGGCACATTTTGTTATAAAATGATGCCGTTCGGACTTAAGAACGCGGGGTCCACGTACCAACGACTAATGGACAAAGAGTTTCACGCCCAAATCGGGAGAAACTTGGAAGTCTATATGGATGATTTGGTCATCAAAAGCCCCGAGCCCGAGGCGATGTTGAAAGACATTGAGGAAACTTTCAACACGCTCAGAAAGATAAACATGAAGCTCAACCCGAGCAAGTGTTCATTTGGGGTGGAAGAAGGGAAGTTCTTAGGAGTCATTATTACTAAAGATGGCTTCAGAGCGAACCCTGAAAAGGTCGAAGCCATTGTCAAAATGGAATCACCTACCACCATAAAACAGGCTCAAACACTTAATGGGCGACTAGTCGCGCTTAACCGCTTTTTGGCAAACCATGCGGATAGGTCGTTCCCTTTTGTGTCAACGCTAAGAAATTGTTTAAAGAAAACGCACTTCCGCTGGACACCAGAAGCGGAAGCAGCTTTTCAGGAGATTCGATCACGCCTGATCGAACTCCCAACACTCACAGCACCACAAGCGGGGGAGGAGTTAATCCTATACCTCTCCGCAACAGATAGAGCAACCGGGGCAGTCCTGCTTGTAGAACGAAAACGCATCCAGATGCCAATCTATTATGTTAGCCGCGTGCTGGCAGACGCGGAAACCCGGTACTCTACCCTGGAAAAACTGGTCTTGGCACTTATACACGCTTCACGCAGGTTGAGACGATATTTCCAGGGTCACCCAATCACTATTCTCACCAACTTCAAACTCTCAAATGTTCTAGGCAAACCCGAGTTATCGGGACGTCTAGCCAAATGGGCAATTGAATTGGGAGAATATGCGATTCAATACAAGCCGAGACCAGCCATTAAAGGTCAGGTCCTGGCTGATTTTATTGCAGAAGTCCCCGCTTCACGGGAGAAAGAGTGCCAGGAGGAGGTTCAACCCTCCCCAGCACACGAAATCGATGAAGTCTGGCGACTCTACACTGATGGAGCAGCTAGTAACGAGGGTTCAGGCGCAGGGTTAAAATTAACAAATCCAGCAGGCCAGGAATATACTTATGCTATTCGGCTGGATT